>NC_056586.1:13762906-14066179 GCF_018340385.1 Cyprinus carpio
CTGCCCACTGCTCCGGGTGTGTGTTCACTGCTGTGTGTGTGCACTTTGGATGGGTTAAATGCAGAGCATGAATTCTGAGTATGGGTCACCATACTTGGCTGTATGTCACGTCACTTTTTTCACTTTTCACTTTTAGTCTTCACGACGGCTCTCCCCTCTGGTCTGCAGGGATGCTGTGGGAAGAAAAGGCCAGTTAACATAGCTTGATTTATCTTATCTTGCAAATAACATCAGAATAAAAGTGATTCAAAAGTTGAAAAAGTAACCTAAAGTTAAAAACTTAACCTACCATATCCTATACTCTCTTACTGGCTTTCATCTTCACGTCAAGTCTGTCACAGATCCATTAAAGGCCTCTGTGTGGAAAATTAATGACCGCAATAATAAGTATTGACTTTTTTAATGCTGATTGGACATCATGATTGGACTCTTATATAAACACATTTGAGGAAATGTGAACTATATGGGAGTATGGTATATGCTTACATTTTATAGTGGTCTCTAGAATTAAGGTTTTAACCCTGAAAATGGTGATTGTATGATAAACTGTTCCTCGAGATAAACCTAGAAGACTCCAAAGGAGAATATACTGACCTCTCCAGCTGCTCTAAGCACAGTGATCACTAAAAACAAATGAATGTCATGTAATCCTTCAGGATGAATCAGGGTACATTGCCACCTGACAGTACATCTGGGTCATTTCATGGGTGGGTGTTGTAAAGTACAGTAGATGGTTGTTGTTTCAGGATTTATTGTGTATTCATTTCAGGAGAAGGAGGCTATTTGATCCTATTTACTGTAGTTTCAATAGCAGCCCTGTCAAAAGTTCAACATATTTGATTTCAACAGTCTTATAAATGAAAGATTCTTCAAAAGCAGCAACAGTCCCTCCCCTAATAAACCATTTGATTAGCATCCCAACAAATTCAATATTGTTTATGACTCATAATTAGAGTATTTTTGCCAACCTGCAGAATGAAAGCAATGATACACTACTGTTCAAATGTTCGGGGTCAGTAAGATTAACACGTTACTATAAACTGATTAAATCAGAGTATTAGATATGGCAGCAATTATCTGCTGTTATCCATTAGCTTTACTATTTAATGCCAAAAAACGGGCAGTTTGTGATTGTATCTTCATCTGGTTTCTGGTTGAGATAAGTGTGAGGAACCGGGAGGCCACAGTGACAATAGCAGCACACTCACTATCAACCCTTATGGACTGACAGCGAGAATAGGCCCTTTAGTCACTTCAGCCGCCGATGAAAACATAATTCCTACCTTCAGTCCCACATTGAGCTCAGACATTATTGAGCGATGACAGAGGCAGATCAAGCTATGAGGAGACGAGTGGGAAATTGTAAAAGCTGCTCATGTTTCTGGCTCCATAAAAAAGATTTGTTCAGCGCATTGAGATTGTGATGGATTTTCCCATGTTGTCCTGGACAGCTCTTTTTGTTTAAGGCTAGTGAAAATGGCTCATTGTTTTGACCGTGGTAGAGGCCCGTGGTGCGGGCGGCCCTGTTGAGATGCCAGGCTGTCCATTCACTCACCGGCAGCAGGCCGAAACGCATGGAGCGCAGCTCACCTGCATCAGGGGACTGAGGTGAGAGAGGGATCTCAACATTTTACATATGATTGTGTTGTCAAAAATATTACTGTTATGCAAGTCATTGTTTGAATTCTGTGTGATTTTTTACATTTATTTTGTTTTAATTTTTTTCCCTTCCTTTCCAGGTGTTGAAATGGAGTGGATATGTGTTCCCCTTCTGCTTTCCAGTGGGATTCATTTAGGTTTTACACAGTTCAGTGGATTCAACTGTGATCCAAACTACCACAGCAGATTCCCTGGTAAGAAGAGCCAAATAAACAATAATACATTACAGTTCTAAAGTACGTAAGATTTGTGTTTGTTTGATTTGTGACAGTAAAGACACTCAAAATGTTAAAACAGATTTCTATTTCAAATAAAATGCTGTTCTTTTGCAAAAAGAAAAATGTAATTATTTGCAAAAAAAAAATGTATCATGGTTTCAACAAAATTTTAAGCATTAATAATATGTTTCTTGAGCAGCAAATCAGCATATTAGAATTATTTCTAGATCAAGTGACACTGAAGACTGAAATAATGTCTGCTGACAATTCAGCTTTGCCATCACAGAAATGTAAAAATATATTAAAATAATACAATTATTTTAAATTGTAATAATATTTCACGATATTACTGACTATTTATTATTATTAGAATTTGTATTATTGTTATTAATTTGACTGTATTTTTTATTATTATTATTTATTTTATTATAAACGAAAATGCTACCAACCCCAAACTTTTGAACAGTAGTGTAAATAAATCTATTTATATAATGAATCATTTACTAAATTTAATTTTTCAAAATTATAAATGCTTGTTTTTGCATGTAAATGGAAAATTATTATATATAGTGGGGTCCAAAAGTTTAAGTCTGAAAATCTAGAATTTAAAATTTCATTTAAACTGCAAAATAACAGAAAATTTTAGGTTTTGAAAAAAAATGTCAAGCAAAGAAATGTTATGATGTAAATGAGCAAGCAGTATTTCCAGCTCCAAAAGATCAGATGTTCTTGCTTATGGAGTTCATGGAGCTCGGTTTATGTTGTCGGAGGACTAAAGCATTTTGAAATTCATAGTAATAATATTTTTATTCATAGTAATACTTTGCATTTATATTATCACATTGATAGTATCATTTGTAATGAACAGTGTGTAAAAGAATTCTAAATTGACGCAGTTCCTCTATTTGACTCCACTGTATTTTATTGTAAGCCCATGTTTAGTAAAAAATGTTGTCTCCAATTGCAACACATATTAGGAGGATTTCATTTACTTGTATTGTTTGTTTTGTTTTGTTTTTTCATCAGGTGAGAGAGATATCAGTGTATACTGTGGCATTCAGACAATCACACTAAAGATTAACCTCTGTCCTGTGCTGTACTCTGGATACACTGATGCTGACTTGGCACTGAACGGTCGTCATGGAGATGTCCAGTGCCGAGGCTTCATAAACAACAACACTTTCCCCACGGCTATGCTCTTCAGTATCAGCCTGAGCACACTGGAGGCCTGTGGAAACACGCTGGAGGTGAGGGATACATTCACTCACACACAAGTGCTATGGTATTCTTATAGTTGTTGGACATGGATTATGGGAATACAATGGTGTATGAATATGATAACTGTATATCTGAACTTGCACCAGCTTCACTGTTTGCTGAAAATTTACTTCCAGGCCATCCAAGCGGTAGATGAGTTTGTTTTTTCATTGGAAAAGATTTAGAGAAATGTAGCATTGCATCACTTGCTCACCAATGGATGCTCTGCAATGAATGGGTGCCGTCAGAATGAGAGTCCAAACAGCTGATTAAAACATCATAATAATACACAAGTAACCCACACATCTCCAATCCATCAATTAACATCTTGCGAAGCGAAATGCTGTGTGCTTGTAAGAAACAAGTCCATCAATAAGACATTTTTAACTTTAAACCATTGCTTCTGGTTAAAATACCAATCCATAATTTATAATATGGATTTTTCCCCCAGTGAAAAAGTCCATTCCCTGTTGTTTCCTCTCAAATCAAAATCTACAGACATATTTTTTGTGGATTGGTGTGATGTTTTTATCAGCTGTTTGGATGAATCTGTTGCGATGAGCAAACAAACTCATCTACATTATGGATGGCCTGAGGGTGAGTATTTTTGGGTGAACTGTTCCTTTAATAGTGTATTACATAACATAACTAATATGTGATTTTAAAGAACACATTTGATTATATTAGCTTAAAAAAAAAAAAACTTTTTTTTCTCTAATCAGGTTTCTACTTCTCAAAGCTTTAATGCCTATGGGAACATCTCCATGGTACAGATGGGTAATATATCGGGCTACATTGACACCCCAGACCCTCCAACTGTTATCAGCTACCTGCCAGGTCTGGTGTATAAATTCAGCTGTAGTTATCCTCTGGAGTACCTGCTCAACAACAGCCAGCTGGCAGCGTGAGTCTGTTTTCTGACGTAACAACCTACTTCTACAACTATTTTAGTCAAAGAACTGGGCTGCATGTATCAGAATAATCAATGCTTTACTGATATGTTCTGCTGTGAATAAACAGCCATAATATCTTGTTTTAATCTCAACCTCCTTTACCAGCTCGTCTGCTGTGATATCAGTGAAAGACAATAATGGCACGTTTCTGAGCACTCTCAGTCTTGTGCTTTACAATGTGAGTGATCTCTGTAGTTCATCAAATAAAATGCATTTTAAAGTATGGATGTGTAAAGCAATATAATACATTCATACATTTTCTATACCACTTTTTATTACATGTTGTTGTTATTATCATTATAAGTACTTTTAAAATATTCACAATATTCATAAAAAATATATACAATTTCTTAAAATTAAAATACAAATGTATATAAAAAAATTAAGTTTAAATTCATTATTATTAGATATTTGTTTGAGAAATTATTTCATTTAGAATTACACATTAAATTGGACTTATTGACTTAATTATAAATGATTTCTCAATAGGATCTATTATCAATTTCATATTGTGGATGTGTACAAAAATGTGTACGTGATATTCAAACTTATATAAAAATGTAAAAATGGCATGTTGGAATGAAGACTGGCTTAGACCACCATTACAGTAGCTCATTCATATTTAACAGGACTCAACCTTCAGTCAGCTGATCTCTATACCAATGTCCGGCCTGTCCTTGAAGACTCGTGTGTTTGCTGCAGTCAAGGCTACAAATCTGGACAGGAGGTGTATATCATACAGAGAAATGGATGTTTTATTATAAACTCATTATTGAAACACTTCATTTATTTTTCTGTAAAAGTATTTTACATCAAAATCTTTTGTGAAGGCAGATTTCTAGTATAAACTGTGACAAATTAGTAGTATAAATAATATAAATTATGAGAAATATTCCTCTACTTGGGTAAATACCCCTATTAGAGATTAGAGATTTGATTCCCAGTAATAGCAGAAATGACTGTTTTCCCCACAGGTGGAATGTTCTGATGGATCACTGTTACGCAACCCCCTCTGGGAACCCTAATGATGGGATACGCTATGACCTTTTTTTCGGGTAATTTAGTATTTTCTAAAATGATGTGCGCATTAACTCGGTGAGTCCTCATTACCTGCTTAACTATACAATGCACAAAGGAAATCATTTGTGTATGCGGGTGTGTGCGTGCACGGTTGCAATTGTGTTTGGGTATGACTGAAGATAATCGATTTATCTGTAGATTTGAGCAGATTTAAAGAGGCTTTATTTTTGTGGGTTTTTAAATAGGTGCTACAAAGATCCACAGACAACTGTATTTGAGAACGGAAAAAGTCAAATGGGCCGCTTTGCATTTGAAGTTTTCCGTTTTGTAAAACATAAGAACCAGAAGATGTCCACGGTGTTTCTGCACTGTATCACAAAGCTGTGTCGAGCAGATGACTGCGCAATACTAATTCCGGTAAAACGCCATAATGCTGAAATATTTTATGTTTATTAATATATGTACTAACTGAACGAGAGAACTGACTCTATTATCTCTCATGGCAGATCTGTGGAAAACGCAGGAGGAGAGACACTGTGGATGAACATGTCGTATCAGGTTCATCCTCAGGGGATGCCGTCATAACCGCAGGGCCCATAATCACTAGGAGTGGTGAGAGCCATCCTCAGCTTTATAGTCCATTAAATGCACTGAAAAAAAAGACAAATTAAATTGAATTTCCTTCAAAAGTTGTTACACAGTTTTTTGTTTTTATAGTTAAATTTAATAATGGTAGTAAAGTAAATGATCCTTCAGAAATCATTCTAATATGCTGATTGTGCTGCTTAATATTTTTGTGGGAACCATAATAAATTTTTTCATTCCTTGATGAATAGAATGTTCAAAAGAACAGCATTTATTTGAAACAGAAATCTTTTCTAACATTCTAAGATCAATTTAATGCATCCTTGCTAAATAAAATTATGAATTTCTTTTTAAAAATCTTACTACAATTTTTAAAGGTGTGTATATATACATACAGGTGTTAAATAGTCATATTTTAAACAACCATACAATCCATATTTTCATTTCTGTGAGACAATATCACCCTGTGATATATAATATGCTTTTAAGATATATTTTAAGAAACGAGTTGTAGTCGATCTGACAGACCTCAACATTTGGTACACGTAGCATGATCATGATAACAATCAATGGCTAGTTTTTCTAAACGTGACAACAAAATCAATAACAACATGGTGCAAAAGCAAACAGTAAAACGAGGCAAACTTATTAATTATTCATGCCCCAGTGTACTGTATGTAATGTTAAGGAGATTTTATGTATTTGTTATACCTTTTATTTTTAAGATATTTTATCTTTTGTACATTTGTTCATATGAATTGAGTAAAAATGTAGAATTTGCTTAATATTTTCAATTGAATGCTTGAGATGTAATTGATTTATTTCAATCTAGAAAGTATTAAATAATTTACGCTGTATTTACCACAAAAACTTCTAAAAGTGCATACATCTTGCTTGTTTTCTGCAGATGAATCTCCAACCAACAACTCACAACTTGGTAAGCTTTTTCTTAAGAGGGCAAAAAAGATTACGTAGACTGCAAAATGTTTTTCATTTGTAGACCCCCCAAATACGCCAACCACACCCCGCTGTGTCCTTTCTGTGAGACATCAGCTCTGTTTTCACAGTGAAACAATGGACAACAGTGTCAGGTTCTGCAAATGAGATCCATGACAACTGTGGTACCCATTTACAGAACTGTCTTATCTGATTTTGACCCCATTCACCCCCACAATCTTCTGCTGTCCCCCATTCACCTCCACTCACCCCTCTCTGTGCCCCTGCAGTAAGTGGATCCTCCCAGCATCTGAATGCTGTAACCAGTGCCTTGATATCAGGTGTGGCTGTGTTAGGTGTGACGTGCCTGGGCCTCTTCGTCCTCTCCCTCAGGCTGCTCAGGAAGCCCAGCCCTTCTAGTGACAGGGGTCTGGAACCCCAGCTTCAGATGACCATGACGTCCAAATCCAGAGTGCACTGAAATACTGCTCTCGCATGTCACAAAATTAGCATTGGGCAGCTTTGTCAAACAAGTTTTCCCATTTGAACTTATATGAATCTAATAGTCCCTTTTAAAATACCTCAGTGTGTTACTATCTGTTTCAGGGTCTGTGATCCTTTATGTCTTGAAGTGCAGAGCACAAAACAAATGTAGATTGTTCACATATAGATTGCAGATTATTTGCTTGATGAATTATTGTTGATCTTTTAAACTGTGTGTATATATGCAATGTATATGTGCAAGAAGTAGAATAAGCAAACAAAGCAAAAATGAAACTGAGGTCTTCCAAATTATATATTAGTTGACAGCAACAGATTAGATTGAATACCACAGAAAATACTGACCAATTAACATTGATTTGTAATATATTTTTGTTTAGTTTTACAAATGTAGGGGCAAATCACAATTATTTTCAATGGTAATAAACAGCATGCCACAGATGCTGTAAACCTGGACAATTTTGTTAATTTGTTTTTAATTTGCATGATATAGTTTTAAATATAAATAAAACGTAAAATATTTTTTAGATGTACATATGTAGTGTTATTAATTTGATGTGCCATTATAACTTTTTTTTTATTATTATTAAAATTGTAAATATGTACAACCCAGTGTTTTGTCAGCTGCATTGTTCGACATAATATGTTTTATTATAAAAATTAATCAAAACCAATGTCTCATTTCACTACTTTTTGTTCATATGTCTGCATTTGTATCAGTTTTATAGATCATTTTCAACATATACCATATTTGTACCTAAAATCACACTCTAACAATCTTTTTTTATTCAGCCACAAGAAATAACATTGAAAATACAACACAGACACAAACCACCCATTTAAATCTCACAGTGCCACTGTAGATCTCCAAAATCTGCATCCTTTATCTACATAATCATATCACAATCAATTTCAATTTTATGTTGGCTGAGGTCTTTGATCTTATGCAGTGTTGTTTTGCTAAGATATTTAACTGAATACGTCATGGCCGGCGGCATCATATTATGATGAGTTCTATAATATTTTCCATGGTTTTATGTCCTTGACAATAGAAGAAGGCCAACACCCAACACCCTGATTTGACCCTAATTAGAAAGTGTTGTCCTTCCCAGGTAGCTCATCTGACAGGTTCATATTAAAATTCCATTGGTATTTTCTGTGAATTTGTACCTCATTTTTACAGATTTCACCTCATTAGCTGTTGATATGCTGTAGGTAAGAAGCACAGGAAGAATTCAAAACTCTTATGGAAATTTTACTATTCGATAAGCTTTAAAATTACGGCTTACTCTCAAATGGATAGTTCACCCAAAAATAAACAATTTTTTGTCATTATTATTCTTTTTCTCCCTCTTGTGTTTTTAAAAATATATGTGTTTTTTTTTTTTTTTTGAAAGTTTAACATTTAGCATTTAATGAAAGTCAGTGAAGTCCAGTGTTGTTTTGGATGCCTTTGCCTTTCAAAATATGGACAAAAAACGCTGAGACATTTTCAAAATATCTTCTTTTGTGTTCTTCAATGAATCCCTTCAGCATATCCATTTGGCATTATTTGGCATTTGCCATCATTATCAAAACCACCAACCAGGTGTGTACTAACCATCACTACATGTGAGATTTTATGCAGTGACCATCAAGATTTTAAGGTAGCAAACCTCCAAAAAGGCATCCAAGGTCAGAGGTCAGACTGACAGACTTGTACTTTTAGGTCCCAAGAGAAGACGGGACCTCCCACATATCGTGTACTTCTTCAAAAGAGTTTGTACTTAGTTTATTAAATTACATGTTAATATGTTTCAGGATGTATAAGGTGACAAAGACAGTGGTCATTGTTTATGGTCTAACATTAAAGGTGATGTGTAAGGTTTCAAAGTTTGCCTCAAGGTAACGGTACCTTATCCACAAAAGTGAATTGTTCTTGAGAACTCAAGCAACCATACCAAATGGCAAATGACCTTGTTTTGGCCCAATCCCACGGAAGTACTCTTAACTAACTTCTCCTACACACACATACATATATAAATATCAGACTGAAGCCTGTCAGAGTTAATCCAGCAGTGACTGTGAGAAGATAAAGGATCTTTAACAGCAAGGATACCTTCAGAAGCTCTTCGAGATTTTCTCTAGGGTGCTGAGAGTCGTTTAATTGTCATTTTTGGACATTGATGAAGAACATGGTTCTACTTAGTCTCTTGATTTTGGGTGTGCTGGTTAAAGGCCACCTGGCTCTTACTCCTAATGATTGTGGGACTTCCTACAGGCGTCCAGGTAGGCCTATTGTCCTGCATGGTTTTGTCTCCAATAATTATTGTAACTGCATTTAAAACAACTGATCAATTATATTGGAAAGACATCAGGGATCTTGTTTTTGTCTTACAGCTTACACCGACATCGCAGTGTATTGCGGGACAGAGTCCATAAGTTTGGCCATCCAGGTCTGCCCGGTCATTTACACTGGATATAACGCGAGTTTGTTGATTCTCAATCGAATCGCAAGCGACCCGTCGTGTCGGGGAACGATGGACGAGACCGCGAATCCCCCAGTCGTGCGCTTCAACTTCCCTCTGAGGCAACTGGACTCCTGCGGCAGCATCTTCCGTGTGAGTATTCGGCTACTGCATCTTAAACTAGGCTATATTTACACTGATGAAGTATTCTCTAGGCTACTTAAAAACACCTTGAACCAAACTTATCTCGCTTGTTGGCGAGTTGAAAGTGCTCAAAGCCAGCAAACTAGCGAGGTTACCAACAAGGGTCAGTGTTAGGCTACTCTTGCATACACACTGACATCAACATGTCAATATAGATAATTAGTTCCCTCCATTTGCTCTGTATTTTGATAACTCTCTCTTCAAGTCTAATTAATTTCATTGTCTTCATTTGTAGACCACCAGCGCTCCAGGGACCGGCATCTTCTCGGACTTCTCTAACATCCAGACGGTTAACATCAGTGGGGTGGTCCGATCTTTCGACCCCACAATCGGAACAGTGACCTACAACGCCGAGCTGAGCTATTTTTACTCCTGTGCATATCCACTCGAGTACCTGATCAACAATACACAAGTTGATGTGTAAGCTCCTTTAACTCTCTTACTAGATTAATTCTGCTGAAATAATAATAAAAAATAGATCTTAAACCAGCCTAAGCTGGTCTTAGCTAGTCTCTCAGTCTAGTCAGAGTTTTAGTGAACTTTGGGACTCGCCCATGTTCTGGCTTACTGTTTTTAATCAACGAGGATGCATTCAATTAGTCAAAAGTGAGTGTAAAGACATTTAAACTGTTATAAAATATTTCTATTTCAAATAAATGCTTTACTTTTGAACTTTATAGTCATCAAAGAGTCTGTAATGAAAAATGTATCACGATTTCCACAAAAATATGAAACTGTTTAAACTGTTTTCAGTGGTAATAATAAACGTTTCTTGAGCACCAGATATGTGTATTAGATTGATTTCTAAAGGATCACGTGACACTGAAAACTGGAGTAATGATGCTGAAAATTCAGCTTTGCCAACAAAGGAATAAATTACATTTTAAAATATATTAAATTAGAAAATGATCATTTTAAATGGCAAATATCACTGTTTTACTGTATTTTTGATCGTATAGATGCAGCTCTAGTGAGCATAAGAGACTTTTAAAAAAATGAACAAAACAGTAGTTTGAACAGTAGTGTACAGTATTAAACATGCAGCTTGTTGACATTCTTAACTGAGTAGTGAATAATTATTTTTAAGGGCTCTAGCTATGTATCACCTGTAATCGCTAAACTTTACCTCCCTCTTCAGGTCATCCTCTTCCATCGCAGTGATTGACAACAATGGTAGCTTCATCAGCACTTTAAGCATGCGGCTCTTCAAAGTAATTACACAATGGGGGAAACATTTTCCAAAATCTATAGTCTTTTCTATGCTTTGTCATATTGTGCCCATAACTTAATACTTTAATTGTGTCTCTAGGATATAAACTACACAACTCCACTCGTTATCCCTGCTCTTGGTGTTGAGCTCAGAACCAGAATCTACGTGCAAGTCATTGCAGCAAACTTGACTTCACAGTGAGGAACATATGCTGATGTTTCTTCTAGAATATGCCTCCATTAGTTAATGTAAAAATTTACTGATTCTGTCCTCCTCCTTCACAGGTATCATGTTCTGCTGGATCGTTGCTATGCCTCTATCTCAGCCTTACCCACCAATTCAACCTTTTTCAACCTATTTGTCCCGTAAGTCTAAAAAAAAGGTAAAAAAAGGGACGTTTTGAAATGTCAGGGAATTTTGAGAGAAGTCATGTTTAAAATAGCATTTATAATATAATATAATTTATTTTACATTTTACTTATTTTTTATATATTATACTTATATATTTATATTAAATATTTATAGTTATATATGTGTGTAATGAATTTAATAGAATAAAAATATTAAGAATATATCAGAATAAGAAATGTCTCTACAAGATTATTTTTAAAAACTTATTTTATATATCCTATATTTATAATAAATATTATAAATCAATAATATAACAAAAAAGAATTATTTTAAAGAATATTTCATTAATTTAAATGGTTGTTTTGATCTCTATAAAACTCTTTTAAATACTCATAAGTACAAAGCTATGGAAATTCTTTGGTTGTCTAATTTATTTTATATTATCATACTTAATAATATAATTAAAATTGAATTAAAATAAAAAATAATTAATTTAAATAATATTTCATCAATTATTGTCAGAAACATGAGTCAGAAACAAAGCCACAAAGCCATGGAAATTCATTGGTCAACTAGTTCTGTAACACACTTGAAATTTTCTCCTTTTCTTAAAGGTGCTCGCAGGATCAGATGACCACCATGTTGGAGAATGGAAACAGTCAGAAGGCTCGCTTTAGCTTCCCGGCCTTCCGCTTTGTCGAGCAGCAGAACCAGACCATTTCCACCTACTACCTCCACTGCATCACCAGACTTTGTGAAACCACCACCTGCGCCCAGTTCAAGGTACCACATGTTCTTCAAACTGGCCTATAAGACTACAAAAATTGGGGTCTTAACTGAATCATCAGATAAATGTGTCCTGCTTTATTGTTTAACCCTCATCCATTTTCACTGATCAGCAATGCAACAGGAGGAGGAGACGGGAAATACAGACAGCCACAATAAAAGATGGCGTCTCAGACACCACCCTCATCACCTCAGGACCTATTAGGACTCAAGTAGACTCCTGTATGGATCTCTTCTACCTCGCTATCCTTGTTATTTCAATAAGTTATTTCAAGTTATTTCAAGACACATAAATGTCACTAAATAAAAATAACTGTAAACTGTTCTTTCTTTCAGCTCCTGGCACTAAGGAAGCAGGTAAGCATCTCTCATCAATTTGATTCATTGACAGAAGGATGTCAGAAAACAGGTCATTTTTGTAATAATATGCTGTCTCCTGTATTCTTGTACAGCCCTGAGCAGTGCACAGAAGGACAGTGGTAATGGGGCATCTGTAGGACTGGGCATCGCTCTGGCTGTCCTTGTCATTGTGGGTACCATTGCTGCCCTCATGGCCGTGTCGTTTTACCGCAAACTCAAGATGCTGCGTTAAATTTCCGTGATCCCACAGCTCTTTTCATGTAGGACTAATACAACAGCACTGGTGGAGGTGGGAACTGGGGATCCATATTATTGATATCTGACTTTTTAAATTAAAAAGCTTTGTCGGCGTAGCAGACAACACGATTGTCATTTGAAATGCAAATATTGCAACCAAAAAAATAAAAAAAATTAAAAAATTTGAATATACGATAACTTATATACTTAACACACAAAGTTTAAATGAGCTACATTTCATAAAACAAACATGTACAGAAGTGCAATTGGTGTGAGAAAGAGGATTACAAAAGCAGCATTGGTTTTAAAAGGATATTTGTGCAGATAAATCATTTTAGCCATTTAAAACTGTTTTGCGATTTGTTGTAAAGGATCTGTGCTCAAGTTGTGCTACGTTAAAGCAAGATCCAAGGCTTTAGGATTGACAGCTTTAAAAGAACAGGTGACAGAAAACATTTCATAAAGTCATTATAACAGCTGCATGAAGAGCCTTGCTTTGACTGTGCAAACTTGTTATTATCAAGGAAGGAACATTTCATTTTGGAAAAGGAATTATAAACATCCTTATGCATATGCAGTATGTTACAAAATCAGACAGTTGTCTTGTGAAACATGTTTGTTTGTATTTGTTGAGTTTGTACTTTTATTGCATGCAATGTCATTAATAAAGGCTTGTAGGATTGTGAGAACAGTCTGATTTCATTTCCTGTTAAAACGCAGCACCACTAGAGGGAGTCTCACCATTGTTTTTTTAAAAACACACTTTGACTAGAAACCCTGGTTTAGTCTTATTGCAAAAGTGGTGTTTCTTTATGGTTGTCTTAAAGATTTTTATATAATTTAACTGCTGTCCCAATCCAAAGAGTCAAAATTCAAAGAGTTAAAATTATTTCCTGTCGCGGAAATAAGCTATTTTCTGTAGGCTAATTGAGAGAGACTTAATAAGTGCAGTAAAGTATTTGCGTTACAAACCAATGCTTTTTATGATTATAACAATTAATTAAAATAATATAGTAAACAATACTAATACAGGGGAAAAAAACTGTTAAGAGGATGACACCTCACACATTCACGCCTATACAAGGACCAAACCTGCAGAAAAAAAAAAAAAAAAAAAAAATATATATATATATAGTATATATATATATATATATATATATATTATATATATATATATATATATATATATATATATATATATATATATATAAATGACTTTATAAAACAAACTTGCTTTCATAATATGTCCTGCAGTGCTATACCAGCTCTCTTTTTACTCTGGATAAACAGGTAAATTAGCCTAATGTTTGTTCATACAACATGACTCCTCAAATTAATTTAGTACGGTAAGATATATTAGAGCAAGGATGCCTTGCTGTAATGTTAGAACCACTGCAAATTAAAAATTAACATGGTGCTAAGTAGGTCATGATAAATGCACAGAAAAATGACTTTCATTATATGGTGATGAGGATAGTTAATGCATGAGAATAATATATGAGGAGGGACAGTGGGATATGAAATGAAAGTAAATATGCCAGTCCGCACTGGGTAAATCTCTAATTGTTTGTAAGTGAGGTTTTCATCAGGAGCAATACCTGAGAAATGGGAATGTCTGCTGAGAGGAGACTGGGCAGAGGATCTTCGGAGGAACTGGGTGTGACCTTATTAGTTAGAAAGATGACCATTGCCACAACGCAATGTGCTAATGGCAATGGCTAAAAGTAATATGTGAGCGGTGATTTATTGTGTTGTAATGGAATTCTCTATGATGCAATGTCATGTAATGTTAAATTGCATGGCAGGGTTAAGCTAATTAACGGAGAAGATATATTTAAAATTGACAAGTTTGGGAGATGGAGTTTGCAAGGAATTACCAGACAGGAAAGGAATCATGAAACATTGATGCACTGTACCATATCCAGACAGATGGGCCTATCTGCTGCTGTCTGTCTCTGAAGACTGTGCACTGAATGAAACACTCAGTCTATTAGATACTGTGCAATATTGCTATGAGGTTGGGTTAAGTTGTTTTTTTTTTTTGTTTTTTTTTTGTTTTTTTTTGCAAGATAATGGCAGTTGTTTTGTTCTGAGTATGAGGAAATGAGAAAATCAGCTGCTGGAAAATTAACTCATATGTTTTAACCAACCATTAAGGGCAAAATCCCCAGATGAAGAGCCCTAAATAACGAGTCAATGTTTCGTTCGTTATTTGGCTCGGCTCGGTGTTCATCTTCAATTCTCTCTTCACAGCAGTTCAGTCAGTGTACTGTTTGAGTACACGCCAATTTGTTTGAGTGAATTACTCCGGGATATTGGGTTATTTGAACTCAGAGGGAGTGTCAGCCATGTTTTAAAAAGTTAACAGCTTAAGTCATTTGTGGATTAATGCTTATTGTTGACGTGAACCGAAAATTTCAAACGATTCAGTTCGATTTGGTGAACTGGTTCAAGAAGATCCAGTTACATTCGAGTGATTCGTTCGCGAACCGGATATCACTAAACTGCAGTGTTGTGAACGCGCTCATAACAGACTCATGTTTCCGGGAGAGAAGACAAGGCTGAATAAAGTCGTAGTCTTTGATATTTTTGGAGCAAAATGTATTTTCGATGCTTCAAAAAATTCTACCGGACCCTCTGATGTCACATGGACTACTTTGAAGATGTTTTTATTACCTTTCTGGATGTGGATACCGTACATACATTCTCAATGGAGGAACAGAAAGCTCTCTGACTAAATCTAAAATATCTTATACTGTGTTCTGAAGATGAACGGAGGTCTCACGGGTTTGGAACGACATGAGGGTGAGTCATTAATGACATAATTTTCATTTTTGGGTGAACTATCCCTTTAAATTTTTAATGTTTTATGAAGGTTTTTTTTTTTTTTTTTTTTTTTTCATGGTTAGGTTACTAATAAAACTTTTTTTTTATATATATATATATATTGCATTTACATTCAGATACTAAAAAACAACTGTAAAGAAGAAATGTGCCAATCTGGCTAGGAAAAACATGCTTAGCTCAAGGAGTTGTGTAACTCTATTTAGACACTCAAAAGCTGCCTGGAACATGAAATCATGTTTATCGTCAAAGTAGCAATTCACATTTACAGTCATGAATTACACAGGAAATGCCACACAGATTTTTTGGCAATCAGACAAATTTTTTTTTTCTTTTTTTTTTCTCAGATTGTTCTGATTTTAGACACCAGCAGAGTGTAGTTTTACAGGACAAACTGCACCAGTGGAATGCAGTGCCATTTACACCCTCTGACCCAGATGTAAAGGAGAGTCCAGAGCCGAAGCGCCAGACCGTGCCAGCAGTAGGGGATGCGATGGTTGAGTGTGTTCTATAGCAGACCCCCTGCTGAGCACAGACCAGCCCCGAACACACGTCTACCGACCTGCTCCAGCTGTAGAGGAACTGCTCATCTTTCATAATTCATTACAGGGGTCCGAGACACAATGCTGGCTTACTACCGCCTGTCCTATGCTGTAAAAAGTGTTGCATTAGCAAAGGATATGTTATTTTCTCTGCTTCAGACCAAACAACGGTCTGGCCTCTGAATCACTGAGTGAGTGGGAAAGAAAAATGAGAGAAAAAATGTCTCCATGTATTTTGTTTATCCACACAATGAACTTTGATTTTAAAGGAATAGAAATGAAAATTTGCTTATTTTTCATTTGTTTGTTTCTTCTTAAGAATAGATTTGGAGAAATTTAGCAAGACATCACTTGCTCACCAATGGATCCTCTTTAGTGAATGGGTGCCGTCAGAATGAGAGTCCAAACAGCTGATAAAAACATCACGATAATCCACAAGTAATCCACACTACTCCAGTCTATCAATGAATGTCTTGTGAAGTGAAAAGCTGCATGTTTTTAATAAATAAATCCACCATTAATACATTTTAACTTTAAACCATCACTTCTGGCCAAAATATGAGTTGCTTACTTAAGTGAAAAAGTCCATAGACTTATTTTTTTAGAACTGTTTTGCACTGTTTTCTCTTGTAAACAGTGCTTGATCTGTGCATATTTCTCTCCTGATTCAGACAAGTCGTCTTTTCACTGGAGAAAGCAATATGGATGAACTCTGTCTCAATATGGATGATGTATTTGTTTCTTCATTCCCTGCAGAGAAACCATTGGTGGGCAATTAAGTACATTTTCAGGAAATTTTCATTTAGCAGTGAACTATTCCTTTAATTTTTATAGACAAAAACAAGTCAGAGATGTTTTTGAAATTTCTGAAATTGTATTTATTTCATAATTTAACAACTTTGCAACATTAATACAGCTATTTTTTGTTTGTTTGTTTATTACTGTTAAGCTGCTTTGAAACAACCTGCATTGTACGGTATATTGCGCTATATAAATAAATGTGACTTGATTTGTCTTGGCATAACATGAGTTAATAATGACAGACTGTTTATTTGGGAACAAATTTAGAATAACATAAAACTGTCTTCAGGCAAAAATGGCCTACATCTGGTTGACTCCTTCTTTTTACAGGAACATCCTTCTCTTACACATTCAGAATACATAGTTCTGAGCAGTAACTCATGCAATCATTGTGAGTCACTCAATACAAGTCTTACCAGTTCACAAAGCAGCTTAGACACTCTTTTATTTTGAGGAGTGAAGGGATCTGAGCACTTTGACAACCACTTCATTAAAGATTTATAGCCTCAAGAGACGCAAAGACATTTCAGTTCAGAATACAAAAAGCAGTATTGTCCAGCGTACTCAGTAAAAATATGTGCTCCATATTACAGAGCTTCTTTCAGATGCTGTAGTTTTGCTCCTGTTTGTTGTCACAAAGGTTTAGATACATATCTGCAAGAGGAAATTGTCTGTCTACATGGATATATGAAAGCTATTTAATAATTATAATGTTTGTAAGGAACACTGTGAATGTGAAAGACAGGGAGGGGTGTTTCGTGACTTACAAGTGACAATTGTGATGATGTCTGGGCAGATCTTTGGCTGCGGATGTGTTTGGGATTTCAAAATTTGCAGCGGTTTGACCACGCTTGGAATGAGACCATGTCTGAAAGAGCAAAGCGTCCTTTTTTTTGGTCTGAAAAACTGCCTGAGGGCTTGTGATATTCAGTCAATGGCATGAAAGGATCTCAAACATACTTCCATAATTCCACAACAGAGACCTGCAAAGATTTACAAACCCAACAGGATGAAACATGCTCCGTAGAACCAACATAGACATCTTCCTTTAATCTTTACAACATTTTTCATGCTGAGTTGTATGCATTGTTATAATAGTGTTATTTATATTCCATATTACATTATATTCATATTTAATTGTAATAGTAAAATATTTTGAATTACTTTTTATTTGTATATTTTCATATTTCACCATATTTAATTTAGCTGTCATTTTTATTTATAAAAATATTTATATCACTTTAATAATTTTTTATTTCAGTTTTAGTTATTTTAGTACTTCAGCTTCTTTCAGTTAGTTGCCAAGGCAACATTTAAAATTTTCATTTAAGATTTCATCTAATACTTTTTTTCCAGCTTCATTTCCCAAAACAATGTTTGATAGTTTTAGTTAACAATATCAGCACTGTATATTGCACATCCTCAGATCCTCCACAGTCTCTGCTCTGCTTATTTTCTTTGTCACTGCTATCTAAAGCACAAAGTGAATTCCAGTGTTATCATAAAAAAAATAAAAATGTAGCAATTAATCCCTTATCGCTTTTGGTCATTTTTTGATTTTGTTCTGCATCTTGCTAACTCAATAGGAGGAAATTCATAGCATTCATATTTTCTAAGAAATTCTTAAACCTCCCACCATGATTAAATCCATGCCATTAAACACGAATAACAACATGTTGTTTGACAAGTTGCTCCTTCGCTTGCTTTGTACAGTAGATGCTCGTTTCATTTGTGTTATGACTGAAGCTACTTAATAATGCATTTCAGGCCTTTTTATCTTGGATTTCAGTGCTGTGCATTTTCTGTAATGCATTTATTGTGGTAGAAAAAGCATGTGGGATAATAGGTATCACAGCCTGTCAATTAATCCCAAAAGTTAGATAATGGGTTTTTTATCTTGTATTTTAGTGCTAAAAGTTACTAAGCATTTGTCATATGAGCCTCAGCCTGTCAATTAATCCCAAAAGTTAGATATATACATAGATAGTACTACCACTGATACTGAGGTTCTCATATCTAGACCTTAGTGATCAGTGGGCTTGTCATCTCTGTTGTGTAGGTCTTGGTTTCTGTCACTAAAAAAGGTGGTGCTAATCAAAGAAAAACAACAACAACAACACCCTCCAACTGATGCTGCTTTGCATTGTTTATTTGGGCTACGGTCTGTTTTTTTGTCAGATATCCTGATCTTTGTTTCAGATATTAGGTCTTTGTCTGGACGTCTGGTCTTGGTTTGACAGACTCCAGGATTCCAGTTATCAGGAAACCAGAGCATTTGAAACCCCTCACATACTTTAATGCACAACAAAACTGATAAACATTAACCAGGGTAAATGTGTGGGATGAAGGAGACTGCTAAGTCATCTGAGTGTTTCATTAGAATGATTCAAAAATGAGCTTTAGTTTAAAAAAAAAAAAAAAAAACTAAATATGAAAGACGGTGCAGAGATGCAGCACTCACCACACAATCTGTTTGAGGTTTTCTCACAAAATATGGCTTTAAAAAAAAGATAACATTTTACCTGCAGCTAAACCTGGTTTGGATGTGGAGAAGAAGTAGCTAGCCGTAAGCATTCATTCAGGACAAGTCTGTGTGAATGTTGAGACTATTTGAGAGCAGTTAACTACCACGCATGGTTAGTGAGGCAGAGATGAGTTTTTTTTTAGCACATTAGGGCAGTAATGTTGACCTAAATGTTGGCAGAACTAAAATAACAGAAAGTCATCTCAATACACACTGTTGTTTTGTTAAGGGTTTGTGAGCTCCCAGCATGCATTACAGCATGAATAAATTATACAGTTACTGATAAATGTTTTACTTTTTGCTGTTGTTTATTTTATGCTTATATTGTTGTTTTTGTTTTTACATTATTAGGGTGTTTTTGGTCTAAATGAAACATTTTCATGTTGTAAAAAATGGCAAGATACTATTTCCTTACAGGCAAACATTTATTTTTTTATTTTTTTTTATTTTTTATTTTAGATAATGTTATAGAGAAATGTAATGTACTTGTGTTGCATATTGATTGGCTGAATTGCTTTTGAGTTTATTCTGAAGGAAATGTAGAATTTACCATTTAGCACTGAATATCCAAGTAATAAGGACAATTGCATTTGCTGAAAGAACTCAGAAATCTCAATGTTTTATGTTTTTTATTTTTATTTTATTTATTTATTTATATATTTATATTTTTGTTTTGTTTTTTCATGTTTCAGGGCATGTGAGGTAATTTTTATTTTCTGCAGGATGATGTAATGATCAAGTAACGTCATTTATATTTTATAGCACAAAGTTAAACAGTTTAATTATGTAAATTATTTTTAAAAAAAGGCTAACAATAATGTATCCATGATATAACCATGAGTTTTATTTTATTTTATTTTATTTTATTTTATTTTATTTTATTACAGCATGAAAGGTGTGAAATATAATATTCTTCATCTTCTATATTCATCTTCTGCAGTTTAAGGTTAATATTATGACTAGGCAAGATTATACTGCAGTGAATGATGTCTTCATAGTATCAGAACATCAAAGAAATCAAAGATTCTCTATGTGGTCTGCCTTTTAGGTCCTTTTAAAAGTTATCAAATATTTACATGCCCATACCATCAAAATCCTCTCATTAAAAGCTTTCATATATTACCTCAGAAAAAAAAAAAAAAAAAACTTTACAATTTTACAAAAAAAGAAAAATCTGTTTTAAGTTACATTATATCATTCAACATTTTTTAAATGCAAAATAAATAACCGAAAAGGAAAACACCTCATAATTATATTGCAAGTGGTGGTTCAATAAAAAGCCCTTCTTCATTGAAAATGTTATAATGGCACAGTTTGATATGCTATAATCTGTATAACAGGGAAGAAAGGGGAAAAGGGAACCCTGGGGAAAAGTAGGGCTATAAACTCATATATAGAGCATGAGAAAGTGGGGGCTCTCAGCAGATGCTTTGTGTTATGTGACACTTTGCATTTGCCAGGTCATGCTAAAGCTCTCACAATTTGCGAGATGGTCTCCAACCATTACAGACCTCAAACTGATTGATTCCTGTAATTATTAGGAAGC
The DNA here is from genome assembly GCF_018340385.1 of Cyprinus carpio. NCBI lineage: Eukaryota > Metazoa > Chordata > Actinopteri > Cypriniformes > Cyprinidae > Cyprinus > Cyprinus carpio. Next base: position 13,783,888 of record NC_056586.1, read on the forward strand.
TTAAATTACTTAAGCTACTGAAAAGGGCACACATGCAACAATTACTGGCCCTCCTTCACCTTCTGTTTTTTTGATTTATTTATTAGGAAGCTTAAATTACTTAAGCTAGTTTTAATTTTAATAATGATGGTTCAGAAACATGAATGTATTTGTTTTGTTGAGTTGACAACTTCACAAGCCCCCCCCCCTCCCCAGTTAGAGTATCCTCATTCATCATTAAAACGAACAAAATATTATGTAAGCAATACATTGGAAAAATGGCATTGCTAAAGGGAGCATGTGCACGGGGGAGACATCTTGTGATTCAAAGCCTGAGGCTGAGAGTCATTCTCGCTGGATTTCTGAGATGGTCCTCACTGCAGAATACAAGATCCAGGGGGCGTGGTTGGATCCAAAGCCAACTCCTTCCACCTTACATGAACCTAAACCCACCCATCTCCACCACTAAGCCTACCCAACTCCCAGAGCTCTTACCCTAAACCTACCAATCTCCACCCACTAGATGTGGATCCAACCACGCCCCCTGGGTCTTGTGTTCTGCAGTGAGGGGCTACTGGGAATTCTCTCTGAAAAACACAGAAACTGGAGTACCTTCCAAAGAAGGCCCAAGGCTGTGGGGTCTAATCTTTGAGATTTGCTGGTTGTCAACTGGACCAGATCTTGTGCTGGATCTGTCCCTCAGAGCTCACAGCACAACAGCAAGAAATAAAAACAGAATAATTTAACAGCTTATTGCACATGAAAGTCATTTCATATAACTGTCTCATGACCCTGACATTTGTCATCTCTTTGAAATAATGTGATTATTTTAAGCTCTCCAAATCTTCAAACCACATCAAAATAAAGATGGAAAAAAGTGGCAAACCTCCCTGCCCCAAAAAAAGATATGTAAGTAAGATTTATTCTAACTCTTTTTTGTTTTAATATGTCTCTGCCTCAAAGGGTGAACGATTTTCTGATCATAAAGGCTCTGTGAAAATGATCTGTTTCATTTTTTCAGGGCTTTTTCATTTTCTCCAGGATGATGTAATGATCAAGTACTAGTTACACCTGAATAGTGTCACAAAAGCCTCAGAGGGATACCCTTTATAATCAAGCTCAGAAACAGGGTTTTGAGGGTCTGATGTAAGTAAATAAATCAGTACGTGTGTGTGTGTGTGTGTGTGTGTGTGTGTGTGTGTGTGTGTGTGTGTGTGTGTGTGTGTGTGTGTGTTGTATATATAGAGAGAGGGGGAGGGGGTTCTTTGCTCACAAAATAAATTCTTTATTAAAATTTGTAAAATAATATAAAATTAGTCTTGACAATTGTGCTATTAAAAGAAAAAGCAAAGTAAAGACCAAGTCAATCTTCAATGTTCTCACTGCCAAGCACATTCAGATGAACTAACGAAGCATTCATGCATTTGAGTTTGGCTGTTGACGGACACTGAGCAGGTCATTAAGGGCATCCACACCTCCCACAGACTTGTAGATAACATCAGGGTCAAAGTGTCATCCTCCACTCTCGGCCTCCTCCCTCCAATGCATTCAATATAATGAGGCTGTGCTGCTTTGAGACTCTCATTCACACTTTGTGGAATGGATGAATGAGTGTCCCTCTCTCTCCCTTTGTATTGCAGATGATCTTATGTGAAGCTCACACATGTTTTTGAGAACCTAATTGTTGTTGGTTTGTTCTAATTTCAAGCGAATGCTCCTCATCAGCATCATTTCACTCTATCTGAGGTGTCACTCAGCATTATGAATCTTTTTGACGATGATTTAGGACTTTGTCTAATGCAAAATTTCATGGCTTTGTTCATTTGCTTCAGGCAAATCTTGACCTCACAGAGTTCATGCTCAAAGCTTTTGACAGCAAAATATAACTTTAATATCAGATAAATGCATGCAATAAACAAACACATAATTTGTGTAATTATATCTCTTATTAAGAGGCCTGTTATATTAACAACAAAACTAACCTCTAAAACACCTAGAATGTTAATGAAATACTGTGCCCTGTTTATGAACTCTCTCTGAGCTGTCATAGGCTCTCCTTTGAGAAAGAATCGTCATGGTTTGCCTTTGTTCCTCATGCATTCAGTCTCGTATCTATCAGGAGGGCCATTAGGAGGTGTGAGGAAGTACAATACAAACAGAATGAGATGAGCATGTGTGTGTGTGTGTGTGCGCGTGAGAGAGAGATAGAGAGAGAGAGAGATGGGGGATTTCAGCAAATACTGGGCAATAAAATGTAAAAGAGGAGAAAAAGTGTCTTGGTGGATAACAGGCAGGATGGATAGATAATGGAGGAAGAAAAGGAAAGATGCAAATTATTCACGTCTCTTCATGTACCAGGTTCACTAGATTTGATCTGGCTTTTTAAATATATTCTCTTATCTAAATGCTTTTTCATTCCCAGTTTAACCTGTTTGACTGATTGCATGGTTCACACATTATTTGATTAGTTAAATAAAATGAGCATAGTGAGTATTATTTGTTCTGAATTATCGCAGCCTTAGACACACAAAACTCTAAAGTGTGTAAAAAGCATGTCAATGCATGTATAGCCATTGGAAATTATGTTGTGCTTGTCGGTTTGTCACCTACAAAGCAATAAATAACACCTACCTACCCATTAAGGAACATTCTTAGAATCTTGACTTGTTATGAACAAATTTTCAGTCATCTGGTCTGTAATAATGTTATAATAATGCAAAATGATAAAATGTAATGCTCCCTTAACGTTTGCATAAAAAAACTTAAGAGAACATGCAGAAATAATGTTTTAAGAACCGGGGAACTTTAGCAAAACGTTCTTAGAACATTTTTGTTAGCTGGATACTCACTGTTTTGAGAAGTAAAACTAGTTAGTATTGCTTAAAATCCATAGTCTAGGTTTTCAACCATTCTAACTCCAAGGTTCCCATTGTTTGAGCCAATATTTAAATTTCTACAGTCAGTTTGAAAAATCTGGGTGTGGAAAGAAAATTCCAGTAGTTGGACGGCAAATCATGTTTTAACAATTAGACCAAATTTATTGTGGGTTTAATTAAGTTGAATAATTGCAAACAATGTTGAAGCCACCTTGGAAATAATTCCTACTTTCTGAGGACACATCCTAAGCATTTAGTTTTTCAAGGAGAATTTCATATGAAAGCCATGTTGTTTTCCAGGACATTCAAATCAAACAACACTAGAATGATACTGTATAGTAAAGTAGATCACAGATAAGATAAAGGATGTGTTTTCTAGCAGGTTTTATTAGTTTAGACAGTGCAGAGGAGGAGCTTCAGGACAGACCTATAACCGCCCATCAGGGCTTCAGCAGATGTAACACATGGGGAACAAGCTCAAAGTTTGAATTTCCTGACACATGCTGCGTGTGTTGCGCTTTCCAGAACATTTTCCAGCAAGGACGCTCTAAAGCAAGGATATTATTTGTCGAGACTGAGATCCAGACAGCCGAAAGATGCACCGGACCTTCCTTTTAATGTGTCTGCTCACCGTATCACTGATGAATCAAGGTAACAGAAAATATATATATAACATATTTTTTAGAACGTTCGCATACATCATTTTAGATCGTATCTTTTTACATTTACAGTGAGATAGATCTGTTTAATGTGTCTTTGATTAATATATTCTTTGAGTTATTGTGAGTTTTGTTGCACGTTATGTTATAGAGGAGAAGAGGGGCGCAGCTTCTTTTGTTGTAATTCTTTCCAAAGCCTTTAATTTGTTAGACTTATGATTTTCTATCTTTATCAGTAACAAAATATGCCTCATCGGTGGTTTTCTCCGTACAAACGTAAAATTTATTTCCATACGGGCTCTTTGTCCCCACCCCTCCTTTTATACCTTTTACTTGCACCTGTTTCGCTAGTAAGAAAAAAAATTATGATATTGTGCTGCACAAATTAAACCTTGATGCTTTGGTTGTTAAAAGTAATTAATAATTGATTTACATCTACATCTGCCTCTCTGTGTGAATTGATTGAAATGGTTTTCATAGCGATATATCGTAAGTGCAATATTAGCATATTCAGGTGATAAAATAAAGGACACAAAAGAGGGGCTAGTAAACCTCATACCAGCCCGTCTATCAATGCAACTTTAAAGAGACTCATTCACCTTTTGGGCTGGAAGAGCAGAAGCATAATGCTATGTGTCATGTGCTGAAAAGATTGTTGGGTTGGAAGTCAAACTTAAACGTGTTGTGATTTGTGACCGTCTTGTAATTCTTTAAACCAGTGCTGGACAAGCTTGATTTTACTAATTAAAATAAAAATGTGTATTTTAATATTTTAAAATATTTCAACATTTTATTACTGTTCAATGCAACTAGTTTTCTATCCTGCTAATTAGTCACATTTACACACATGGTTATCCTGTGATATGTATTTTTTAGTAGGTAATGATGTTTCATTTGTGCATGTGGCTGTTTGTCTTTGGCTTGAGAGCCAAACTGAGTTTACAACTAGTAGTTAAGTGTTTAGTGCTGCTCTGTTTTTTGTTCTCTCTCCTCCCCTCCCCCCAAACACACCATCTGCAATGTCACACCCGGTATGACTAGTTTATCTGGTGGGTTTCTTTCGGTTTGCTTCAAAAAAAAAAAAAAAAAAAAATCCTATTTCACCTTTTCCCCTTGAGAAGTCTGCCCTTCATTGATGAACATTGCTTTGATGACAAATATTGCTGTTTATGCTAGTCTGAGTTCAGATTTTTTTTATAGTGCAAAAATGTTTCCAGGCACCTTAGCATTTTTTATGGCTTTTGTTTGCAGATGTAATTAGCATACTTTTGTTATTGTGTGAAATGCTCCACTTCTTATTCCCTCCTTTATGGGTATATGTTTGATGATACTGAATTTTTTTTTCTAATTTCAATTTCAAATTTTACAGCCAGAAATCTTGCTTGTAATCATGATTGGCTAATGGTATTACTCACGGAGTAAACTGAGATTATGTAAAGAGAAATGTATTAATGTTTTTTTATTCAAATGTGAATCATCCACTTAGAGTTACCTGTCTGCCCTGCTGAACCATCTAAATCTATTTTATAGTCCCATTACAAAAGAAAGCAAATATAGCTCAACAAAAGTCTGTTTGCTTAGATTAGAATGACTTATCCATTCAAACATTTATTAATATGCTTCCCTCGGTGAAAGTACTACTGTGGAAATATAAATACTATTGTCGTCCTCTAGCTTGTACTCTTTTCTTTACTGCAGAAGCATAACTTTTTCACAGTGGCCTTCATAGGAACCAGTTTATGTGTCATCAGACAAGACAAGAGAGCAATTGTCTGGTCTAGAGAGGGGAGACACATTGTTTTACAACAGGATAGGCGTGTGTGTGCTTAGCACTGGCACTCTTGACTTGCAGAAATGCATCCATTGAGATGCATGAAGTCGCCCATGGCTCTCTGTAACCTCCAGTGCACTTGCTTGGATTTACCCTGCATGCATTTTGGGACAAAAAGTCAGGTTGTTTCACTCTTGTTATGTGGCTTTTCCAAGACCTCCTCTGGACCCCTGCTGACTATATTGTTCAGCAGGTTTTCTTTAACTAATGCATGTACGATTGCGACATCTCCTGTGGACTCTTCATTTGTAATTAAATTCAAAGGTATACTCCCCACCGAGAGGCTGTTATCTCGACCCAACTCCTTTACATGCCCTGCATTTGAAAAAGACATTGTGTTACCATATGAATTACTGCAGCACATACTTCTGTTCCAGTCATGCTTTTTAAAAGCGCCACTGAGACTGAAATTTTGAATTGTGTGTATTGCAAGAGATGTGTGTTAACCCCACTGAGGGTGACAGTGTGACTGAATTTGACTTGCAAATATCTATTTACCTCTATCTGCTGTCTCCAACCTGAAAACTTCTGTTTTGAGTTTGAGTAATTTTGTTAGAGAACTTTTGTTGCTTCTTTTGCAGTGCTTTGTTTTTATAGTAGCAGCTGAGAGGAAGCATCTGTGCTGTATATGTTTAATTGAAAGCTCTTAAACCCACACTGTTTGCGGGAGTCAGGAAATGAAACTAGCCATTACAATAAAGCCCCCCCCCCCCCACCTTTCATTATCTCTGGTAAGGTGAGGCCATAGGCAGAATTCTGAATCATTTTTACTCCTGCCCCTTCACTTCTGCTTGTTTCTTTGTCACATTTACATCTAAAGAACCCCCTTTGAGGCTTAACTTGAGAGATTATTGAAGTCGTATTGAAATGTGTTGATTTTCTATTGCACAATGCAGAAGTGCTCTAACATCATTGGTTTCAGCCACATGATCCACATTGTTTTGTGATGTTAACGCACAACTTCTGAATCAGTTAAATGGAACTGCATGTAACCAGACCTAAAAGCAACCATCTGTGCTTGACCTCTAGTTTGATTCCTCGAAAGTAGTTAGGTCAGATCAATTTGTGCTACTATTGTAAAATTCCAAAAATGTTATGAAGCCCCCAGAGGAGAACAAATACAGGTTTTCAGAGCTGCTTCAAACAAGCAGACACGGCTGCTATGTTGAGCAGCAGAATTATGTAGCTTTATTAAACCATAATGTTATATATATGTGAAAAAGTGTGGGTCTCATTTTGGCTCCCTTAGCTGGATGTTTTGACAGTAGGTCTTCTGCAACAAAAAATTAAGTTTGTACCTCACATGCTGATGTTGTGTGCATTTTGAGTTGTTTACTTTAGTCTATAACTGTCTCTTTAGAAATTATACAAAGACATCCACAGTAGGATATCTCTGTATAGCATGTTGGTGGAGTGAAAATGGAGATTGTGTGCACTGTGGTGCTCATTTAGGATGTAACGATTAACCGCAAGCCAGTCAAAAATCGATTCAAATATGTGACGATTCAAATCAGTTAAGATGGCAAACAAATCGCGATACAATTAGAGTATGAGTTTATATGAATGCATCTCTGAGGGGAACTGACTATCTTTAGAAAAGTTTACGTGGTATTTTCTTTTCATCTTGCCTCTGAACAATGCATATTACTCCACCCCAAAATGAAAATGTTGTCATTAATCACTTACCCCCATGTCGTTCCAAATCCTTAAAAGCTTTGTTCGTCTTCGGAACACAATTTAATATATTTTGGATGTAAAAACGGGAGGCCTGTGACTGTACCATAGACTGCCAAGTAAATTACACTGTCAAGGTCCAATAAAAAGTATGAAAGACGTCATCAGAATAGTCCATATGCCATCAGTGGTTCAACCGTAACGTTAGGAAATGACGAGAATACTTTTTGTACACAAAGAAAACAAAATAGCAACTTTATTCAACAATTCCTTTGTCAACGGTCCCAGTGTAACTTACTTGGCAGTCTATGGGACAGTCACAGGCCTCCCGGTTTTCATCCAAAATATCTTAAATTGTGTTCCGAAGACGAACGACGAAGAAAACAAAAATAACGACTTTATTCAACAATTCAACATGACAAAATTTTCCTTTTGGGGTGGAGTATACCTTTAAAGTAGTGTTAATAAGCGCAGCTCTGCTTTGTTTACAGCGGTAACCCAGGAAACACTGTATCATTGCTGTTCATAAGCGCCACCTGCTGTCAGAGAGTGAATCTGCGTCTCATTCAGCTCGTCTGCTGTTTCGTCCAGATATGTTTTATGTAGTATAGTTTCACAAAACTAAAGTCAGACCATTCTGTTTTGTGCTTCCAATTTCTAAATTATACACTCTAATTTAGATTAAAAACTACATGTATGCCTCATCTTTGTTTGGATCATTATGAAAATTCAGTGGTTGCCTCAGAGAGCACAGACAAAGCCTTAGTTTGTTCATATTAAGAGATTTCTTGTTTGATTTGGGTTACAGAAGTAAAGTGGGTTGCAAAGAGCAATTCACGCTGAATTTAAAAACAAACATCTTTCAGTCCAAAAGTCAGTTGTTTAATGACACCCACTATAACGTGACACGGGATAACACATACTGATAGTAAAAAGGCTGGCGCTTTGATTGTTTCCTTTTCACTGCACTTCTGTCTCTTTCACATAATCCTTTGACATCGTAACTTTGAAGTCGGCTTTAGAAAAGGAGAATAAACTTAGCTTTAGTTTTCTTTCTTTCGTGGGAACTTTGATGTCATCTGCTTTGAGCTGGCATGCCTGCACAAGTCACAGCGAACCGCAACCGCACCTGTCCCAGATGTCTGTGCTCTCTGTCAACACGAGAGCCATACCTGGTGGCTTTCCAAAATGGCACAGATTTCTAGTGTTGTTGTCAACATCAGCATTGTTTAAATAAATTTGAGGTTTAAGTAACATCAAGGAGCATCGGGGTTAATTAGGGTATTGTGGCTTCCACTTCCTGAGTATGTGGGTCAGTTAAAGTTATACGTTTACGATGATGATGACTTTCATCTAAAGAATGTCTTTTCCATGCCAACAGCTAATAGGATCTTGTCCTCTCTATTGTAAGAGAGAAAGGGTCTCTGCTCTGGTAGTTCATCAACAAATACCATTATTCTATTTAATGTATTGTTTAAAATGTTACTTTCATGAAGTTCCTTCAAAGTTTGCTGCATATAAATTGCATTTAAGCTCTTCTCTAGGTAGCTTTCTGCAGATGTAGACCCCTAGGCTACAGGAATCGTGAAGCAGGAGACAGTTAAGGACCCTTGTGACCTTTTTTACAGACCAGGCCTGTCCCTGAACTACACAGGAATGTGAAACAGATGTACTCTCTTGTATCACAGCATCATAGTGGAGAAAAAAATAGAGATCCGGCTAATTAGTAGTGATATACTATCATGTCAGAGAGTTTTAAACCTGACATAATTCATGAGAGTTAATCACTAAGATAGAAAAGGCCTTGAGCTTGTACTCCTTAAGTTCCGCTGTCTGCAGAGGGGAGTTAACAATTGCATATCACACACCCACCAGCCATGCTTTCTGAAATCAATATTTGCTCTGCTTTTGTTTACACAGCCAAAGGTGGTCTGTATACGGGGCCAAATTGTTATGGGCCCTCTAACAATGTGGGAGGTGGCCCTTTCAGAGCCAAGCCCGTAGAAAGAGCTTATTTAACTCTCAATACAAGCTCGCTGACCTCTGTGTTTTGGCACCAAATTTGATTGGTATCTCAGTGGCTGCAAGCAAACGCTGATGTTATGAATAGAAGGGGCCCTGCAGGATCCTGTGGAATGCAAATGCATGAAGCCCTGAGGCATCTGGGAGCAGGGAGATAAAGGCACTGTCTCTGTCTATGCAAAAATATGAGACACCTCGCTGTCTTGTGAAATGCTTTGAGAATATATGTTCAACAGAACAACTTTGATGTTAGGAGTGTTGTTAATCAAAGACCACACGAAGATTCTGAGTCTAATTGCTTGAACATAAATTGTGAAGATCTGAAGTCAAGACTCTTTGACTGCCACAACATGCTCATTAGTTTTACATTTTAAAGTGTCTGTTCATTTTACACAGAGTATCATGCATATCTAAGTACCTTTATGCCTTGGTTAACTAGATGAACTTGGCGACTTGCTGCAACAGTTTTGACCTAAATTTCTTAATTGTTAGCAGGTTGTAACTCATAACTTTCTTATATGTGCTATCTAATAATTTATTCAAAAATACATTGACACCTCTTTTATGATTGGCATGTTTTTAATGTCTGAATTAAAATTCATTTTGGGGGCATACAGTTAAATGTTTTGATGTCATAATAAAGGAAAAAAAGCCTCAATAAAAGAGTAGATTTGTAGTAATTAGTAATTTAAAAAATATATATTTTAGAGAAAATACTTAACTGATTACAGATTATTAATATTTGAAAAAATATTAAAGTTATGAAAAAAACGAAACATGAAAGATAATCAGATAATTTTACCTTTTTATGAGAAACCAAGGTTAATTCTGATTGTAAAATGTCATGTGGTGCAACTTCATATAATAAAACTCTATTTATGAATTAATAATTTAATATTTTAAATAATGCTTTTACTTAAATATTTTAAAACTTAAACAATGATTTAATTATGTGCCTTTGTTTTCAAGATCTAAGGAAGATGTCTATTTAATAGTTTCACCACATGAAATTTAGGAGTTTTTTTTTTTTTTTTTTTTTTTGGAAACCACCATGAATACAAAAAGTACATTAAGAACTTTGCATATGTTTTATACTACATTTTAAAAGATTTTGCCTTTCTTTTATTATGGACACTTATAGACTTACATTCTGCAGCTGCAGCAGAATGAACTCTGTCAAAACCTTCAGCTAGTAAATTGATTTTGGGGTTAATGGACCTCCACTGAAACTGTTTGACTATTTTGTTTATAGTTCTCTGATAGTTTAATAGCTGCCCACGAATGGGGTCTGTTGGTGAATCCTCTGTGTCAGTATTTAATCTGCCATGATTTGCTGTCTGACACAGACATTCTTTAAGGTCCCCGGGGGCCCCTGCAATCAAATACATAATTTAGAACTTAATGGATGTGATTTCTGAGTGCACTTATCACTTATGAGTCCAACCTGCTTGATGAGTTTTGTTTTGAGAGCAATTTCAGACCCGTCGTAGACTTAATTTATGGCATTTTCAAGGAAACCTAATGGCTCCTGCAGGTTGGAGTGAGTAAAGGAGGACATTTGGTGTAATAAGGCAGGCTCTAAATCAATTCCTGGGATGTCTGTGTTTCCGGGATATTCACCATTGTGGCGGGCTGTCACACAATCACTTAACCGACTCATCCTCAGGTTAATGGTTTGCGAACATCCTCTCTGCCTGTGAGAGCCGTTTTGAACCAATTCACCCTTTATATTCCTTTGAGCCCTCTGTGGTATTCGGTTTGTCTGGTAACAAAATGAGTTGTTGTTGAAAAATTACCACAATTTTCAGTCGAAATTTGAATATTTCTTTATAATTGTCAGGTAAACCATCAGATATAAGGTAAGATCCATAAGTCTGAAACCACAATTAAATTTGTTACAATTTAATTATATTTTTCCTCAATTATATTATGAATTTTTCATGGTTATATTATTATTATTAGAGGCCAAGCACCACAGCTTGCTAGGCACTTATTGTATCCGTCCTTCTTCTTCTTCCGCCCATAGAACCCCTTGTGGGAAAATTGTGAAATTTGGCACACTGATAGAGGACAGACTCATCATTAACCACAGCAAATTTGATGTCTCTAACTCATACTTTTTAGCACCACCACTTGTCCAAAATTTCTCTCATGTTTATGGTAACAACTTTTTAACCGTAAGTTCTAGAAGAAAAAATCCTTGGAAAATCCTTGGCTCATGCCGAGTCAAATGGACACAAAAATGTAAAAATCGTAAGGTCTAGTTTTTTCAGTATTTTTAATAGTTTGAAAAACCTTCTTTTTCGAACTCGTCCTAGACAGTTTGTCTGATTTTCACCAAAATTGGCTCAGATCATCTTAAGACCATGCTGGCAAAAAGTTATGGAATTTAAGCGTATTAGACTAACCGTTATCAAATAACGTGCAAACGAATTTGACGAAGAGCAAGTAAAAATGGATGTGAGGCTGTATCTTCACAATGGTTTGGCATATTGAGAACCAACTTGGTGTGTGTTAACACAAGCATGACCTGAGGCTACCTGCTGTGTAACCAACTTGGTGTGTGTTGATTATAGCTTGAGATTGGGTTTGCTGATGTGTTTTACAATTTTTGTCTCAGTAGATTCAGGGCAACATGCCAAGATGATATTCATGCCAACATGATATTCAGTTGTCCCATATCAGCCATTTTGGCCCATCAGCCATTTTGAAATTTGTACAAAAATACTATATTTTATGAATCCATTAGCATATCGTTACGAAACTTAGTATGGGTCATCAGCACAATGCTCGTTTCAAGCCAGTGCCACCTAGTGGTAAAATCAAATTCACATGCTTATAACTTTGGGTGTGGTCTAATTATTTTTCCCTTTTTAGACTCCCGAATCCTTGCCGAGTCTAGCGATACCAAACATGCCAGGTTTTGCCTTACGGTTTGTGCAACGTTGCATTTTAGTGCTTAAAAAACATTTGCCAATATCTTAGAAACCGTTACTCCGATCGACACAAAACCACCATTGGAAATTTTCGAAAACATAGCATGGTGGATAAACATTAATGTCCAATTGCCAAAATTTTCATAGTAAGTGGCAAAAAAATGCAAACAAAGTCGGCCATCCGTCATTTTTTCCTCTTCTCGTATATATAATGTCTATAACTCCAAAACAAAATGACAGTGTTGATCCTGCATGTTGTCATCTGCGATCATGACAACCGTAACATGAAGCTTCTTCGTAACATGAAGCTTCTTCTCCCACTTGCATTATGATCTGTGAAGTGTGAACCCTCGCTTTGAGTTACCCACCATATTTATTTTAAAATCTTTTATATATCCCTCCATGTAATATTTTTAATTCCCACTTGAATGGTGGCCCTTCTGTGTCCTAAATGTTCAAAAACATTGTGGGACAAGGATTTCACACTGACAGCTGTCATTGTAAGACCGTTTGTTTGTCCGAGGGAGCAACAGTAACTAAGGGGGACAGGGCTTACTAATAGGTGAATTGCTGCTTGCAGCTATATTTATTATTATTTTTAAAATTTAATTAATTAAATTTATTTATTTTCCCCCATAAAAATCTCAGTAAAAACCTCAATTTCAGATTTACATTTTTTATTTTTTTTGTTAGATTTTTTTTTTAATTTTCAAAATCCAAAAACTTTTACAGGTTTAAATTAGATTTTAAATTCTCAATTTTCAGTGTGGTCTCAGCCCAACAAGACCGCCAGCACTGTTTTCACTGAGCATTGCTCTTAAGAGTGTAAAAACACTTGAAAGCCCTGTAGTCCATATGCTTTCAACAAATGATCTGGTACCACGCCGCTGGCTGTGGGATGTTTTCCATCAAGAGTGTTTCCAGTAGAGAGTTTTAACAACAGGTGCATGAAGAAGCTTCTGCAGCAGCACCTGTTCATGAAACAAAGAGCAGGCAGAGGCATGAGGGGGTTGGGAGGGCAGTGTCATTTGTTTACTTCACCTGGTGCTGGTTTGGAAGTTCTGAAGGCACGCTGACACTCGATCCTTTTCTCTTTTAGTATGTCAGGCGGCGTCTGTGTGCTTTCTTGCTACTACTACTGCTCCAGTGTCACCAGCAAGACAGCATGTTATGAATCATGTGAAAAACAGACAGCTGTTAGACAGAAATCTTATGGGGTAGATCATCCAGTTGGGTCCAGAAATATTCTGTTACATTGAAGGAATAATATACAGCCAGTTGGTGACAAAATTATGGCTCATTAAGCTCTTGTTTCATTCTGAAGGGGTTTATTTCTTGATGTTCTCACTTAATATATGGCTACTTGCCAAATAAACGGACATAAAATCTTGTTTTGAGTTGAAATTTATTTTGTTTGGAGAAAAAAGTTGATGCAGTAGTTACCAGATACAATGGTGAACTTTTAGTGGCCATGAATGATGTATTCCAAAGAATACTTGTAATGATCCATATTGTTAGCATGTATGTTAACTTCCAAAATGACCATCCAGGTGATGCAAAGAGGATGAGCAGTTTTTAACATTTACATCTTTGCACTTGTATGTCCTCCTTTTTGTAAACATGTCCAGGAACTAAATCCAGTTTTATGAGTCCTTACAGGTAAAGGGATATTAACAGGACCATGCTTCATTGATTACAGTGAGCTTTGGCTTTGAGCACATTCTGTTCTCTCCCAGTGGGCTCATCTGACCCTTAATGAACCTGTGCACTGAGAAGTGTTTTTAGTATGTGTTTTGTTTTTCTGGACCGGAGATGGAAGATTATAAAGAAACACAAGTTGCTTATTACAGATTAATTTTGGGTTTAGGACAAACTTTAAAAGAGAAATGTAATTGTTGTCCTCAACAGTGATGTTATTGACAACTAAAATGATTAAAAATAATTGAATTGTTAATTGAAATAAAGCTGATATAAAATAAGTAGTAATATAAGAGAACCTACTAAAAATTGACAAGAACATAAAATTTACTAAAACTTAAAGGGATACTCCACCCAAAAATGAAAATGTTGTCATTAATCATTTACCCCCATGTCGTTCCAAACCCTTAAAAGCTTCGTTCGTCTTTGGAACACAATTTAAGATATTTTGGATGAAAACCTGGAGGCTTGAGACTGTCTCATAGACTGCCAAGTAAATAGCAGTGTCAAAGTCCATAAAACGTATGAAAGTCATTGTCAGAATATTTAATCTGCCATCAGACGTGCAATCTGGGTTATATGAAGTGACGGGAACACTTTTTGTAAGCGAAGAAAACAAAAATAATGACTTTATTCAATAATTCCTTTTATGGACCTTGACACTGTTATTTATTTGGCAGTCTATGGGACAGTCTCAAGCCTCCAGGTTTTCATCCAAAATATCTTAAATTGAGTTCTGAAGACGAACTAAACTTTTACGGGTCTGGAACGACATGGGGGTAAGTGATTAATGTCAATTTTTTCATCTTGGGGTGGAGTATCCCTTTAAGATGAAAACAGAAAATATAACCACTAATTCAAAATATGATTAAATACTATAATATATAATGGATAGTAAAATTATATACTGTGTCACTATTTGGAGAATTATTGTTTACTTATACAAAATGCTAGAAATAGCTCTATAATCATCATTGACAGAAATGCTAGCTAATTCTTTTGCAGCTTATAGTTATATATATATAATAGTTATATATATATAATTTTTTTTTTTTTTTTTCATTAAACATGTCACAACAGCCAGAGATTTCTGTTTTTAAAATCCAAAACAGGTTGGTTCAGTCAAGCATTAGGCTAAGTTTCTTGATACGTTTCGGTGGAATTTTGATGAAATGATTCAGTTTTGTGTGTCAATCTTATCTCATACTACAATAATCAGACATTCTATTGAGAGTTATCCTTCCCAACTGTTGACGTCCCCTTTCTCAGAAGTGCAGCCGTGACACAACAACCAGTTTAACTGGCTTTGGTGTTTGTCTAGAGATTGGATTGAGAGCCTTTTTTGAAATTTGAATATTTAGTTTTTAAGGTGAAGCTCATGTCAAACTAATGAGTCATGATTGAAAAAGCATAAAAATAATTTGTCCATCAAATGCAGTTTCATTTCGCAGCTGTAGCATCAAAAATAAGACTGCCACAGAAAATGGTAGCTTTTTTCTCCCTAAAAGCACCTATTTAAAAAAATCTAGATTAAAAATGTATGAACTCGAGTTTATTTTCATTACCTGTCCATAACATTAAACTGTATCACAAATACTACATTTCTTTTAGTATTTAGTGACTGTTTATCAGTAAAGTACAGACTCTTGTACTTAAACAAACATGAGTACTTGGAATTTGAATATCAAATCAGCCTGCAAATCAGCCAGGCAAAATTGATAATTCAAATAATATTAAAATATTGAGGGTCAGAATAAAAAGCTACTGCAAACACCCTCTTAAGTTTCAATCAAAAATGTAATTGCAAAAACAAACCTATAACAATATGTTGTGAATATGTACACACGTATTCAAAAATGTTTACTTTAGGTTTTGTCTGCTATTTATCGCATGTTACCTTTACAGGATGTTTTCACAAACACATTGTATTTACAGTGATTGTTTTTTATTGTGCATTTTAGTGATTGGTTTGGAAACTCTCACCAGCAAGTATGGAGACACCATTGAAATCCCATGCAACAAAGGGCAACTCAAGGAAACAGATGTCACATTAGTTAAATGGAAATATGTAAGTTCACTCTTTTTATTTATTTTTGGTCATTTTAAACCAGCAGCGTGAAATTTGACCAGAATTTGAAAAAATTGCAACTATTTCCAAACAGGTTTCCCCAAAACTACTGCCACTTCTCCCTCTGCTATTGTTCAGACAAACTACTCTAATTCCTAGCTAAATGGCTAGAACCCCAAAAAATTGGCTGAACTGTTTTGAGAGCACAACAGAAACACGGTGTTTACACTTAAATGTAAATATCATTGTATAAATGTTGTAATTGTCTTTGTTAAACATGCTTTTTTTTTGCACAAAAGGAAGGTGGCAACATACTGGTGAAACAACTGGATCAGAATGCCACTATTTCACCTGATGTCAATTACAAGAACAGAGTCAGCATTAAAAAAGATTTCAGCCTTGTCATCACACAAGTGACCATGACCGACCAGAGAACCTTCACCTGCATGGTGGTGGAGAAAGATGACATTTTAGAGTACCCTGTTCAAGTGACCATTTACAGTAAGCATTGTACACAATAGCACTGACCAAAAGCGTAGAATGTTTTCATAGTTGGATGCATTTATGAACTACTTTCTTCAATGGTTCCCTCTGTTTTGTTTTTATAGAGGTTCCATCACAACCTCAGATTACAAACTTAACGACTGCAATGGCAGTTGGCAAACCGACTATGGTAGGTTGTGTAAAAATGTATTTATGGTTTATATATCATATAGACACAAACAGGAGAACAGAATGAAATGTTACAGCATGAATATGCATTAAAATCTCAACAAATTCTTATAGGATGCACCAATTCCTCTCATAATATTTGCATTAATAATTCAATTTATTTTTTGCAACTGTTTTTTTTTTTTTTTTTTTTTTGCCTTATCAGTTAGCACAGTGTCGTACTGAAGGTGCCAGTCCAGCTGCCAACATCACGTGGTTCAAGAATAAAACTCCTCTTATGACTGATAGAGCAGGTAAAGTGAAATGTAGTGGAAGTTATAGTTCTTTCAATTATTTGCCATCATTTACTCACACTCCGTTCGTTCCAAATCTGTATGACAAAAGAAAAGGAGACTGCTTTCTAAGCTCTTTTCCATGAAATTGCTAAAAACTTTAACGAAAACTTTCAGAAAGATGAAAAAGCACCATATTAATATCATAAAAGTGGTTCAGATGTTCTCCATCTGTGTTCCAATGAGAAAAAGTCATATTGGTTTGGAACAGCGTGAGAGTTAGTTACAAATGATCAAAGAGATTTGTATTCTTTGGTACTATATTTCCCTTTATTTTCGTTTTCTTTTTCTGTTGATTACAGCCATTAAAATCAACACAAATGTGGATGTTGATAAAGAGACAAGACTATCCACAACAACTTCAACCCTTGAGTATACAGCAGTGAAGGAAGACATTGATGCCAAGTTCACCTGTCAGGTTCAACACATCCAGTCTGCTAACATGGATTCCTCACCTCTTGTCTTCACTGTGAACTGTACGTTTCTTTCTTATACTGCTTTATAGAAATTCTTTACATTAACTTTGTTCCTGTTTGGGCCATTTTAGCAAGTTTTGAATACTAACACTTTCACTTTCCTCCATAATTCTTCTTGTCTAGACTTTGATTAGAGAATGTGTTTTTTAATGTTATGTTGTTGATGGTATTTTGTTGGGTTATTCATAATAATTCCATCTCTTTCCATCTGAAGTAGCCATGAGAAAGGGGCCTTATCAGAATCAAATGGCTCGTTGAATTTGTCCAAATACGATCTGTAATTTGGTCTTTCAGGAGCAGGGCATTTAGATGTTGAATGGGTTTTTGTCTTGCCTCTTGCTGTTATAGTGAAGGTACTAGCCCCACTGCTAACTCTCAAAAGCAGTTCTCACCATGAAAGCGCTCTCAAAGCTTCAACTCTTGAGCTGAAGGGCCTCTTCTGGCTCATAAGGAGCTTTTCTGAAGTGCCCTTATCTGCATGGGCTCTGGCAAGGCTTCTCTGTGCTGCCCTCCCTGCTTTACACATACCCTTACTCCACAGATCCTACTGAGAAGGTCGATCTCCAAGTTGTGTCCCAGGGTCCTTTTAAGGAAGGCGACAATGTGACCCTCAAATGCACAGCAGACGGAAACCCTCCACCCTCTAGCTACAGCTTCTACATCAACGTAAGTCTGCTGTGTAACTCACTTTGCTCTCCGTTCCTTCGCCTTCAGTCAGAGAAATGATGGCGGCTTTTCTACTTTAACCACTGCTAAATTCTCCTTTTTTATCTGTAGGGAGAGAAAAAGACTGTGGACTCCAACATCTACACCTTGACCAATGTCACCCGAGAGAACACTGGAGATTACAAATGTTCACTAGTGGACAACGAGGATATTGTGGCTTCTGTACCCATCACAGTGGAATGTAAGGAAATACTCCAGAAGTGGGATTTTTTTTTTGGACATTACTTACATGACTAATATCTCTCTTTCTCTGTCCTCAAAGATCTTGATGTGGTCCTTAGCACCACTGGTAAAATTGTTAAGAAACTCGGTGAGAGCTTGGAGGTGACTGTAGATGTTAAAGCTTCAGGAGCGGCACAAACTTCTTGGAAAAAGGTAGAAAATAAAAGTTTCTTTATAAAATATATGGTATTTGAAAACTATGGCATTCATGATTGCTCGTCCCTATTAAAAATGAATCCTTTTATTAATTTCTAGTTATTGAAATGCTGAAACTCTCTTTTAGGGCAATGCCAAGCTGAATAGCCTTTCCAAGTTTGACAAGTTGACATACTCAGACTCAGGCATGTACGAGTGTGTTGTTTCCATGGCTGGCCTCAAGAAAACGCGAACATTTGAATTAGTCGTTGAAGGTAAGTTTGCAGTGCATTTCGTATATAATTTAATGAAGTTGAATTTTTAACTGCTTTAACACAGTTCAAAAAGACCAGACCATTGTAAATCTGAGAAAAGGTTTGGACAAACATTTTTGATAGCTGATGGCTTGAGTGTTTTCGCAGGTCCTCCAGTCATTAAGAACCTGATCAAGGAGCGTGGTGAAGGCATGGCCAAGGTCCTGAAATGTGTGGCTGAAGGCTCTCCAAAACCCACAGTACAGTGGAGTGTCAATGGCACAAGTGTAAGTCTGAACTATCTGCAACATTATGAAGTACTCTACCTTTAAAAAGTTATTTTTAATGCTTTTTTAATTTCTCTTATGCTCACCAAGGCTGCATGTATTTGATCAAAAGTAAAGTAAAAACAGTAATATTGTGCAGCATTATTACAATTTAAAATAACTGTTTTCTGTTTTAATATATTTTTAAAAATCTATTCCTGTGATGCAAAGCTGAATTATCAGCTGTCATTACTCCAGTCTATTTTTTTTTTGAATGCATGATCGCTTTTTAGTTTCACTATCACTTTCGAGATTTGCGATCGCCATACTCTTTTTATACTATGGAGCGGCAGTACTTACCACACATTTCACAATTTTTTATGTTTGTCAGTGGTACTGAGGATCTGCAAATCATTCTCCATCATCACTAGTCATCTCTCCTTATACCGTGTCTACACCGGACACGAATGTTGTGTGGTGCAGCGCCACATCAGCTAAAGACTGTCTACACTGGAAGCGACAAAGCGACCATTGAAAATCATTTTAAATTTGTGTCAGCACGTCATAAATAGAACCCGGCAGCAGTTTACTGTCAGGGATTTGTGGTGTCGTGTCACATCCAGTGTAGACAGCATCACTAATTATTCTGAGTTATATTGACGGATCTATATATAATGAATCTCTATTATAGATCAGTGGTTATATAGTATTTTGTCGTGTCGCACCGCACCTCTCGCCTCCAATGTAGACATGGTGTTAGGAATCTTTAGTCATTTTTCCCTTACAAGGATTCACGCCTCGGGCATACCCCCTAACTCCACTCCCCTTGTTTATTAGTATATAATATAGATTTATGCTGTAAAATATTAAATTAAATGTCTAATACTAATAGGGGAGAGTGGGGTAAGATTAGCCAATTTTTACTTACAGTTTGTGGTTATGTGGTTATGGAGATATGGAAAAATGGTACAATGAAAGTATCTATCTTATCCAAATGAAAGTATTCTTATCATTTTAAATGATCAGAATGTATCTATGACAAAGGGTTCTAAAAATATGGCTTCTTATAAAAAGTGTTCCCATGGCTCAGATTGCAGAGTTTTGGGGTAAGTTGACCCGAGTCGAGTCAGTGGGTAAGATGAACCATCTGGGTGTAAAATGACCATCTGACTGAATCTGATTCAAACCCATGTGAAATAAATAATTTCGTAAAAATAATTACAAACTAATTTAATAATTTATTTTTACAGACAGTCATTTTTATTTTTTTTTAGTTATATTTAACAAAACTAATGAAGTTTAAATTTTTTTTTTTAATTTTTTTGCATCTCTGAAACAATATGTTGAACTCCAAAGTTGTAGCCTTCCAAAAAACAGACTAAATAGAGTCTTTTGGCCATTAGTGACTACAGATGGATATATACTTATATATATATTATATATATATATATATATATATATATATATATATACTATATATATATATATATATTTTTTTTTTTTTTTTTTTTTTTTTTTTTTGCTATGTTTTCATAGCGATATCTGGCAACACTGCTAGAACTTAAACTGATAGTAATCAAAAGAGCCCACAGACATGTTATTGCTGACAGGATACCACATACGGTAAGGCAAACTATAAAAAAACATCATGATATTATCTGTCATAAACGCTATCAACGCTATCAAAACAGTAGCATTTAACACTAGTGCAGAGATCTGTAGAACAAGTATGTTACGTCTATGCTATTTCATATTATAGTTAAATTTTCACAAATTCGTGCCAAAAAGATTCATAAGGGCACTAGACAAAGTTATCATCTATATAGCAATGGTTATTAATGAAAACTACATGTATAACAGTAATAGGCATATGTATTGCTGAATGAATAATAAACGACTGATACAATTATATACCCCTAACCTAAAGTAATGGTGCAATGTGATATAATTTAACAATGCTCATTCGTCCAAAACAGAGAAAACATATTTTACAAACATCTACATATCTGTCTCTTTTAAAGTGTTTAGTGTATAAAATGAGTGAGATTATTATAGCACAATTCTCACCCAGACCACACTCATTTTCACACCCTGGCTACGGCCGTGGTGCCTTCCATTCCCCCAGTGTGTTTCTCCTTTTCACAGTCTGGCAGAAATTATGCGTGGTTCCAAAATACATGGTCACATGATGGTAAAAGTGTACAGATGCCAAGATGCAGGGGGTGGGTCAACTTACCCACTGGCTCAGCTTACCCCACTCTCCACTACTTCCATTGAAGATGAGATAGAAGCAGGCTCAGAGAGTGAGGGAGAGCCCACTCTAATCAAAATAACTACAATAAAGTCAATTATTACAGCTGTCTTCTCTTTTAACTGTATATTTGTAACAACTGGATAATTTGTATTAACAAGCACCCACCCTCCTTGTGCCCCTTTTTTGGTTTGGGCCACTGCCCCTTAAAATGTCTGTGCACGGCCCTGTTCAAATGATTACATAACAGTTTTGAAATTGAGATTTATGTATTTTTATTGTCATAGATTTCTTTCATTTTATCAAACAGAATGAAATGTTTTAGAATTAAACAAATCGCCTAATACACCACAAAACACATATCACAGAATTCATCAAATCCATGCCAATGCTAATACCTAATGACTTTCTGGAGCAGGATGATGATGATTATGTCACTAGGGAGCTGGCTTGTATTAGTTAAAAGGATTTTAATAAAAGACTAATAGGATATAAAGTGAAACTAAGGACAGGAAAAACCTATGAAATTCTTACCAATGAAAATGATATTCCCAAGAAAGGATGTTTTGTTTGGACCAAAAAAAAAAAAAAACACCTGTAATATTTTGTGTTCATAAAAAAAGAAAAAACAGGCCATTTGCCAGGTGTTCATGTTATTCAGTGCATATCACCTGGGGACAAAGCAAAACAAAAATGCAAATCACCGGAGGACAAAGCAAAAATGGCAGTATTTTTTTATTTTTATTTTTTTAAATGGAGTGGAATAATTTATGTACTCTTGTGATTTGTAATGCTGAGATAAAAGTAAACTAACATGATTTACATCTTAAAATTAAGTATTTTTGTGTATTAACCAAGCGTATTGTGTAACAGTCTGCTCTTTTACATATAAATATGAAAGGACTTTCTTTGGCTTTTTAAGTATTTTTTATTTTTTATTTATTTTTTTAATTAAAACCTGATACTGAGCCTTCCATAAAGCTTTTGTTATAGCTTTTTATTTTATTTTTTTTGAGCATCTGAACTCTTATTGAATTCACCTTCCATGGTTTATTGCTGCTTTCAATAGTGAAAGAACCTGATAGAGTAAAACTCTGTCGAATGAGCAGGCAGATTATTTGAGCTGATAAAGATTTTCTCACAGAGACAACATACACGTAGGTTGTTAAACAAAACAAGCTATATTACCCATATCGTTTAAAGCACTAGGATGAAGTCACCATTCAAACACACCAAACGACTAGTGTGCTTGGGTGTGTACAGAGGAAGCTATTAAAATGATGAGGCTTTTACATACTTCCTGTATCATGTGGTTTTGTATTGGTACAAATTGAACTGTCATTGCAAATCCTCAGATGTCAAAAGTGCATTACCTCATTGCCTGTGTGCAGTCTGCCGTCTCTTCTAAGCACACGCTTCTCTAAAAGAAAATTTACTTGTGCACAGAGTAATATTGCTCTCTAGTGGTGGTTATATTCCTTTACAAAAAAGCTTGTACTTGGTAAATCATTGTTTTAAATATGCCACATCATAATTGCCATGAATACACTGGTATTGTTTAAGTCTGATGTCATTTAATAGATGTTACATGCTGTAATTGCAGGCTGAGAGTGCTTATGAGCATGGCAAAGTCACATACAGCATCACTATCGTTCCAAATGGCAATCTCACTGTGTCCTGCACAGCCTCCAATGTCTTGGGCTCTGACATTAAGAGCATTGATGTGTCAGCACGTAAGTGTAACTTCTTTCCACTCTCTTATCTGACTTCTGAACCCTCATGCATCACAAGATTTTTCTGTTAAGTTGTTTAGAAGTTTAAAATCATTAAGACAAAACTGTTACAGAACAAAATATTTGTTATTGCAAATGTAGTCGGCATCTGAAAAGATGTATATTATATATAAATTCAAGTCACATCCCACTAAGATCATGATTATTTGTTTTAAATTTATTTTGCATCAAAAAATAATAATGGTAAGACTTTGCAAATGAGGTGCTGTTAGTTAATGCATGAACTAAAATGAACCAACAGTGACTAATTTATGTTACAGTATTTACTTACACTTGTTGATGATAGTTAATAATAATAAAAAAAAATGTTAATTGTTAAAATAAAAAACATACTTTTTAATTTTAGTAATATGTTAGTAAATGTTAAAATTAACATTTAAGATTAATAAATGGTTTATTTTTGTTAGTTTGTTAGTTATCGTTGTTCGATCATGCTAACTAATGTTAAATTAAACCTTTTTGTAAATTTTTACTATACTAAATATAATAATACAGTAGCTATGTTGGCCTTAATAGATTTAAGATTTAATACAATTTAAAAAAAAAAATAGTAATAATTATAAGTTTTGTCTAAATGATTTGGTTGGCATTACCTTCCAAGCTTTGGTAATATAACATGACAACATAACAATACAACATTAAACTCTTGTACCTTTATTTGAGGTCACCTTTGCTTCTCTTCTTCTGTTCTGTTTGTCGGGATGCTGGTCTGTTCTCTGACTCTGAACACATGCTTTCACTTTACATGACTGAAATCTTTCGGCTAACCCTGGACAAATGTGTCCATCATTCCGTTTTGTTATTAGTTTTTATATATTTTCTCCAGTTCTGTATGCAATGGGCTTTTCATTCCATGAGAATTCAAAACAAATGGAACTTAATATGACTTTATATCTGATTACAGTTGTTGAGGACGTGACAATGGACAAACAAGGTAAGACACTGAACTGTTATACAATCAGGTCTGATCTGTGTAAGGCTTTGCATTACACAGTTAGAGGGGACAGTGTCTTTACTCATCAATTTAATAAATGCTTAGTGTGCACAGGATAGAAGAATATGTCGGTATTTTTTTAGAAAACTAAATCAAAGGTGCTGAGATGCCCAGCATCCTGACAAGTATTGTAATTGGCCATCAGTGTCTTGTTAGCGTTTTAGTTATTAAATGGTTTATTTAAGTACTCATCCAGTTGTCCATGTCCTATTCTGAATGTTTTATCTCTGTGTTTCTTAAGCAGATCAAAAAGATGAGTACAGTGACCAGACGCCGCTGGCTGTTGGGATAGTTGTTGGTCTGATGCTGGCAGTTGTCGCCATAGGACTGGCCTACTGGCTGTATATGAAGAAGTCCAGGTACTGACATAATATCCACTTCTCATTAAAGGGATACTCCTCTCCAAAATGAAAATTTTGTCATTAATCACTTACCCCCATGTCATTCCAAACCCGTAAAAGCTTAGTTCGTCTTCAGAACACCAACTTAAGATATTTTGGATGAAATCCGGGAGGCCTGTGACTGTCCCATAGACTGCCAGTAAATAACAGTGCCAAGGTCCATAAAAGGTATAACAGTCGTCATCAGGTCTTCCAAGGTGCCATATATGAGGTATGGGAACACTTTTTATCGAAGTCAACGACGAAAAAGACAGAATACTCCTCCTTTGTCAACGGTCTCCCTCTGTGTCTCTCCATTTCACTGTATGTGCAATCATCCGCGCCACAAGGATGCACTATTTCTACGTGAAGCTTTGATTTGAAAGAAACAGGGTGCATCCTTGTGGTGCGGATGACACAGAAGGCAGCATTCGCTTGCAAAAAGCCCTTCGCTTCATATAACCCAGATTGCATCCTGATGGCAGATGGAGTATCTGACGACACTTTCATACCTTTTATGGACCTTGACACTGCTATTTACTTGGCAGATGGAACAGTGTGACAGGCCTCCCTTTCCAAAATATCTTAATTGTGTTCTGAAGATGAACGGAGCTTTTACAGGTTTGGAACGACATGAAGTGATTAATGACAAAATTTTCATTTTGGGGTAGAGTATCCCTTTAAGCAGTAAAGATAATACCATTCATCACATTTTGCACATTTGCACTATGCTTCTGTAATTCAGATTTGTTCAAAGTGGGATATTATGTAACACTTTATCTGGATGTAGGCAAGGATCCTGGAAAACTGGAGAAAAGGAAGATGGTTCAGTGGAAGAGAGCAAAAAACTAGAGGAGAGTCAAAACCAAAAAGCTGATGTGTAATGTCAAAGGAGCCATTCAGGGTGAGACAAGAAAAGATTTCTGAAACCAACTGAATTAATGTGAATATTACTGTTTAGTAGTAGTAGTATTGTATATAAATTTTTATAGACATTCAGGTCATATATATATTTTTAAATATTTTATTATACGCAATTTATCATTCAACTAAACTGTTTTATGTTATGTGTCTTGTCTTTCCTTAGGATTCATTTGAATGTAATCCCTTTTTCCACGAGAAGGAGTGAAAAATTTGTGAAATCTGTGAAAAATAATCAGAAGCTGTAATGGAGGACCCGAGTAGCTGTGTCAGTTACAAATCCACCATCATTTTTTAATGTGTCTGTGCCTCCCCTATGCTAGGGATTTAATTAATATTGTATGTTGTAAAGTATGTGAATCTTTTGCATTCTGAATAAGCCTGTTCAGAAACCTGTGTCTGTAAAGTGTTCATTCATATTGCTGGGTTTCATATTTGATCCGTCTGGAAAAAGCCCTATTGTGTTTTGTTTGATTTTTTGTGTCCCAGCTATTTAGTTAATGCAAATTTCGTTTGCAGTTTGACATGGTAGAAAAACTGAACTACACATAGTACCTAATCTGTGGCATGATGTGAAGCATGATATTCACGTTTATACAGAGCACTTGGCTAGTTTTAAAGTCAGTCAGTGAGCAAATTTCTATGACAATATTGTACTTATTGGGATTTAGAAGACCATTATTTAACACAATTTAGACCTTACACGCATTTTAATAAAGACTTTAACCTATTTGAAGTTAAAATGTCTAAAGAGGACAAATGACATAATTTGTCATTTCTAAAGTAAGAAGTTATTGCAGACCAGTGCTTGTTTAATGAAAACTATGCCCTTTGCTTGGATTACCATACAGATTTCAAAATCAGCTCTCAGTAATGTATATTGACACTCCTTCTTTTCTCAGATTATCACCTGTTTTCATGTGTTCTTTAATATTTCATTGTTTCACTGCAGAATTGTATGTAATCTGGTTTAAGCATTACTTGTAAATATAGTAAACTTCTTTTTATTGTTTTTTGTTTTATTTATATTGTTGAGTTTTAGCTAAATGCCAGTATTTTGACATTACATTAGCTAGGTTTAGTCTAATTTTCCTGAATATATACCTCTGTTGCTGTTGAATGGTACAGTACAATTAATGGTATTTACTTGCAGATTTTAAATTCAAGCTTTCAGCTTTCAGTTTGCATAGTGGTTGCTGCATTTCCACACTTCGGTGCATTGTACCTGCATTTAAAAAAAATCCGCTGTCAAAACCAAAGAGGTTGCATGCATTGATTGGCCATGCAAGTATTGTACATACTTAACATTGTTTTGTACTCTTAGTTCCAATAAAGTGTACATATTTAGAAAATATTTTTTTTGTGTGCTCAGTTATACTGCAGTTTTACACTGTTTCTGAAAAGTTGTTTGTGCTCACCAAGTATGCATTTATTTAATCAAAAAATGCAGTAAAAATAGGAATATTGTGAAATACTGCTTCAGTTTAAAATAACTGTTTTCTATTTTAAAATAATAGAATTATTATGTTATTTATTCCTGTGATGTAAAGCTGAATTTTCAACGGCCATTACTCCAGTCTTCAGTGTCACATGATCTTTCAAAATTCATTCTAATCAGATTTGTTGCTTAAGAAATATTTCTTATTATTATTGATGTTGAAAACCAATTTTGCTGCTTCGTAAAAGAAAATGTTTCTTAAATTCTGTAAAGATTTTTAATGTCTAACCATACATGATTGTAATAATCCAAAAATGTAGATGTCTTTGAAAACACTACAAGTAGTGAAAGAATTAATAATTTTGATAAATATATTATTAAACACCATGCTAATTTTATTGTGCATTGTTACAAAATTCATAATAAAAAAAATAGACAATAAAAAGGAAAGGACTTCTTGGTTAAAGAAGAAATAGAAACTGTTGGGTACCTTAAATGAATTGTTCCATGCCCTCAGGATCATACGCATCCCATAATAATGATCCCATAAAAAGCACTGGAGATAATCCAAATCCAATCTCATATGAAAAGTTAAGGCACTTTGGCATTGTCATAAACATGATTTGATGGCTCACAGAAAACAAGTTGGCAAGGACAGCTGGCTGCTAGGGATTAAGTTCACTGTAAATTATACTGTTTCTTTATATAAATTCAAGAATGGTAGAAATGTATTCCAATGGTTACCACTTCAGTCTCCCCCAACTGTTTTTATTCCTCAGTGCAGCTGTTGCTGTCCATGGTGCTGTAATGGCCAACAGACAATCAAATGGCTGGAAAAAAATGATAGGCCTGACAAGTGTTATAAGCACACAAGAAATCACATGACCTGAGAAACACTGCTAAGTCAGATTGTAGGCTTACATAAAGTTTTAAAATACTTTCAACATACAGCCAGATAAGACTGACAAAACACAACAATTTATGATAAACATGCAATGTCCTCTGAGGTTTTAAAACATTACCTATCCTAAACCTTGTATCATTTGTTATGCATTTTTACTTAGCACATGCAACATGTTTTACCTAAAACAAACGTTTATACACTATTATTGTGTAAGCATAGCATTTTGCATAATACAATTGAATGCATAATACAGTTGATAAGCATTTTGCATAATACAGTTGATAAGCTGTCAATAATTTGCTAAATAAAAACCAGTTCAGTGCTAAAGTAGTTCAGCCATTTGCCAAATGATTAAATTATTGTTTCTATAAGTTTTACTTGACTGACACATGGCGTGCAGCAACCTTTACTTTTCCCCCCTCCGAATTGTCATTTGAACATCCGGGCACTCAGCTTCTTGATTGACAGTTACCTTAGCAACAGACCAGGCTGTTGCCATTTTGTCAGTTGCTTTTTTAATCTTTCAAATGTATTTGCTTCCTGCCGGAATAATGTGTCACACGCTCATAACAGTGACAGTTTTGGCAGGTCATTCCAGAGGCGAGGTCCCGCCATCGAAAAGCCACAATCTCCTTTTGATTTTAAGTGGGATTTTGGGACCTTTAATAAACATTTCTGAGATGACCTCAATGGTCGTGTCGGAGAATAAAACTGGATTATGTCCGAAATATATTCAGGTGCTAGACCATGCAAGGCTTTAAAAACATAAAGTAAAACCTTAAATTGAACTCTAAAATTAACCGGCAGCTAATACAACGAAGCTAGCACTGGGGAAACACTGACCTGTTTCTTGGTCCCAGTCAGCAGTCTGATTGCTGCGTTTTGTAATACTTGAAGACGATTCAACAGAACAGTGGGAATCCCCAAATACAACGAATTACAGTAATCCAATCTTGACATAATAAAAGCATTTATAACACACTTCAAATCATCAAATGACAGAACTGTTTTTATTTTTGCGGTATTTCTTAACTGAAAATATCCCGCCTTTACCACAGAGTTCACTTGCTTATCAAATTTAAGCTCTGAATCAAAGACCACTCCCAGGTTTCTTACTTGCTTATGCAGATTTGAGACAATAAGACCTAGACTGGTTAACATATGTGAGGACGATATAGGGCCAAATATTACGCATTCTGTTTTAGCCTAATTTAACTGTAAAAAGTTCTGTGCCATTCATAACTTAATCTCATAGTAGCAAGTCATCAAACACCTAACTCATCACGATAACCTGCATTCAGTGGAAGATAGAGTTGTGCATCATCTGCATAAAAATGGTATGCAACATTGTATTTCCAACAAATAGAACCAAGCGGAAGCATATATAAAGAAAATAAAATTGGCCCCAAAATTGATCCTTGGGGAACCCCACAAAAAGAAGCTGCAGAATCAGAAAAGTAATTGCCCAACTGAACTATGGAACTTCTATCCTTTAAATAAGAGCAAAACCATTTGAGAGCATTTCCCCGAATGCCCACCCATTGACTTAATCAATTTAAAAGGATGTCATGATCAATCGTGTCAAATGCTGCCGTACGGTCAAGAAGAATCAAAATGGCACCCTTTCCTGAATAGGAAGCGAGCATTAAGTCATTGTGTACTTTTAAAAGGGCAGTCTCTGTACTATACTTTGATCTAAAACCAGACTGAAATTTATCCAAAACTGAATTTTTATGAGCTGATGATAAACAGCCTTCTCTAATATTTTGGATAAAAAAAGGAGCTTGGAAATGGGGCGATAGTTCTTTAAAACTAAAAAAAGTAACGTGACATACTTGGCTGTATGGGGTCTGCATTTAACCCATCCAAAGTGCCCACACACAGCAGTGAACACACACACACACACACACACACACACACACACCATGAACACACTCAGAGCAGTGGGCATCCATTTATGCTGCGGTGCCCGGGTAGCAGTTGGAGGTTCGGTGCCTTGCTCAAGGGCACCTCAGTCATGGTATTGCTGGCCCGAGACTCGAACCCACAACCTTAGGGTAAGGAGTCAAACTACAATACAGAAAGAGGTGGTATTATAGCATGTTTTAGGCAAGCTGTAACTATACCATTTACTAGGCTACTATTAATAATATTAACAATGTTTGGGCCTACAACATCTAAACATTTGAAGAAGAAGATGAGAAGGAATGACATCTAAAGCACAATTTGTAGGTTTTAAATGCTGGACTATGTTTACTAAATTAGATAGTGAAACTGGCTCAAAGTCAGAGAATACATAAACCGAAAGAGAGGTCTCAGATCACTTTCTTTGCACACATTAGCGCCCAAACTGATTTTATGGAGCAATGTCAGTCATTTATCCCTGAGAGTGACGCATGTACAGGGTGTCATGAACCAGGATGCGGATCTGCTGTCCAGGGGCAATACCCTTTACAGGGTGTGGAAATTGAACAGGGAAGTGGTTGAAGCCTATAGCCTACGGCAGAGTGACAGTGGATCTGTTCATGTCCCAGGACAATACTCAGTGTCCTCTGTTTTGTCTCTCTGAAAGATCACAGTGCACCTCTGGCAATAGATGCGCATGAATGGACTCGCACTCTCCTTTACAAGTTCTGACCAATAGCATTAACATTCCCAACACTTTACAGAGTGAGGGAGGAGGGACTGAAATTGATATTAATAGCTCCTAGGTGGTCAGGGAAATATTGGCTAGCAGAGATTGTACATATGCTGTACAAAGACCCGTGGTCTCTCCCGCTGCGCAGAGATCTTTTGTCACAAGCAGAGGGGGAGATTTTTCATCCTCATCCAGACTGCCTGGCACTATGGGCCTGGCCTGTGAGTTGGTTCAATTTAAATACAACCAGTTAGTCTGACAGCATTATTAAAATCATACAAAATGCTATAGCTTCATCGACTAGGTCTCTTTATGAATGCAAATGGGGCATGTTTGAGCGCTGGTGCACAACTAAACACGAGATTCCCTTCTAGTGTTCAGTGGCAGTCATTCTATCATTTCTTCAGGATTTGATAGACCAAGGGAAATCATTTTCAACCATAAAAGTGTTTCTGGCTGTTATATCTGCTTGCACATTGGTTTTGATAACAAAAATTTGGGGCAACATCACTTTAGTATGCAGGTTCATGAAGGGCGCGTGCTGTGCTTTACCAGTTTTAAAACTGCTTTCCCCCTCATGGGATTTGGGATTGGTGCTTGATGCTCTTTCCATGTCCCTATTTGATCCACTGGACAAGGTTGATTTAAAAATATTGTCATTTAAGATGGCACTGCTGTTAGCTTTGGCAAAGTGCGTAAGCGAGATTCACACGTTTTCAGTGCATTCAGCGTGTTTGCAGTTCATGTCTGGGGATGCAGGGGTAGTTCTGAAACCTAATCCTGCATTCATGCCCAAAATAGTTAATGCTATCATTCCTTTACAGTTAAGATCCTTCTATCCACCACCTTTTGCTTCATCAGAACAGCAAAGTTAAATGCACTGTGCCCAGTACATGCTTTACGCATTTATACAGAAAGAACCGGAGGGTTCAGGGAGAGTGATCAGGTGTTCATATCTTGGTTGAAACCTTGTACGGGGAAGCCGATTACTAAGCAGCATTTATCGCACTGGATAGTGAAGGCGATTTCGTTGGCATATTCCAGTAAGGGCCTTTTGTCCCCACCTGGCTTACGTGCACACTCAACAAGGGGAATGTCAACTTCGTAGGCTCTACAGTCATGGCCAAAAGTTTTGGTACTGACATACATTTTGTGTTTTGCAAAGTTTGCTGCTTTAGTATTTTTAGATTATTTTTTCGTATGTTTTTGTGTTATGGTGAAAAGTTTTGGTAGTGATATTAAATTTTTAAAAGGTTTTTATTGCCAAAAAATAATGTCAATATTTACAGTGTTGACCCATGTTCTTCATAACCTCTGCAATTCGCTCTGGCATGCTGGATATTAGCTTCTGGGCCAAATCCTGGCTGATGGTGATCCATTCTTGCCTTATTAGTTCTCAAAGTTGATCACAATTTGTGGGCTTCTGCTTGTCCACTCGCTTTTTGAGGACTGACCACAGGTTCTCTATGGCAGTGGTTCTCAAACCTGTAACCCCAGCCCTGCACATTTTGTATGTCTCCCTCATCTCCCTCGTCCCTCCCTCATCAGCTCATTAGTGAAGACTGCAAGACCTGAAGTGGGTGTCTCAGATATAGGGAGACATACAAAATGTGCAGTGCTGAGGGTACTTCATGGAGCGGTTTAAGAAGCACTGCTCTATGGGATTGAGATCCGGGGAGTTGCCTGGCCACAGATCCAAATTTTCAGTGTAATGATCTTCGAGCCACTTTTTTATCACTCTTGCTTTGTGACATGATGCTCCATATTGCTGGAAAATGCACGGATCACCAAATTGCTCATGGATCATTGGAAGAAGTCGCTCTTGGAGGACATTTTGATACTATTCTTTATTCATGGCAGTGTTTTTGGGCAGAATTATGAGAAAGCCCACTCCCTTGGTTGAAAGGCAACCCCACACATGGATTGTCTCAGGATGCTTCACTGTTGGCACAACACAGGACTCATGGTAGCATTCAACTTTTCTTCTCTGAACAATCGATTAGTCCCAAACAGTCGGAAGGGAGCTTCAGAGAAAATAACTTTACACCAGTCTTCTGCTGTCCAATCCTTGTACTTCCTGCAGAATTTTAGTCTGTCCTTGACATTTTTCTTGGAGAGAAGTGGCTTCTTTGCTGCCCTTCTTGGTACCAGGCCATTGTCCAAAAGTCTTGTCACTGTGCGTGCAGATGCTCTCACACCAACCTGCTACCATTTCTGAGGAAGCTCTGCACTGGTGGTGACTTGATTCTGTAGCTGACTCCTCAGGAAGAGACGGTCCTGGCGCTTGCTGTACACTCTGGTATGTTGTGAAGACTTCTTCACTGCAGTCAAACCTCTCTATATATGCAATATTCATTGTTGCAATTTCCTTGCATGTGAGCCCATTTTGATGCAACGCGATTATGGCTGCACGTGTTTCTTTGGAGGTTACCATCGCTAACAAGAACACAATGACTGGAAGTGTTTCTTCCCTCCTTTTATAGCAATCAGTCTGCTCTTACAATCTAATTAGTATGATAGTCATTTAACCTGACTAGTACTCATTTACACTTTCACATGTGCTACTGATATAATTAATCAATTAATAGGCTTGTCTGAGATAAGTAAAATCTGCACAGAACCGATCACCGCGAGATGCATGCTGGTTAGAAAAGTGTTCGAATTACCTCCGACTTGCTCTAATGTCATGCTGACATGCGCCAAAAAACTCTTGCGACGGCAGTTGAGCACAGTTGCTCTCCACCGACTGCGCTGACCAAAAGCATGATGGGAAAAGACTTGCTGACAACACAGCTTAATGCTCATTGGTTCAGACAACCGTGATGCTGCGTTCTCTTTTAAAATGTTAGAAGAGGCGCATCTCAAACAAGCCTAATATGCCAAAGGCACGTGATTTCAGTAAACAAGGCTTCGTTACGTCATAACTGTTTCGAAACATTTTGAAATTTCAATAGGCTAGTTTGAGATGCGCCTTGCCTCGCCTGAAATGTAGGCGAGAGTAGGTGGCTGCAGGGAGGGGAGGAGTGAAATAAGTGCAGGCAAGACGGACAGTTCTCGAAATGGAACAGATACCTACAAGATCAAAGGTGGATGGATATCCCGTTTTTCTCATTTGTGGTCTGTGCTGCTGATAAACATGATGTAATTTCAGTTTTGTTGCTTTATATGAAAATAAATATGATGAACAAGACACTCTAAGTGTTTGCTATTTAATTCCATACGAAAGGCGTATCTATCATCCATTTTTCATTAATACATACAGGTGCATCTCAATAAATTAGAATGTCATTGAAAAGTTCATTTATTTCAGTAATTCAACTTAAATTGTGAAACTCGTGTATTAAATAAATTCAATTCACACAGACTGAAGTAGTAAGTCTTTGGTTCTTTTAATTGTGATGTCCTGCTTCATTTTGGCTCACATTTCATCTCAACAAATTAGGCTACATGTTCAAAACCCACCAATTCATCTCAACAAATTAGAATATGGTGACATGCCAATCAGCTAATCAATTCAAAACACCTGCAAAGGTTTCCTGAGCCTTCAAAATTGGTGGGTTTTTGTTAAATATGAGCCCAAATCATCACAATTAAAAGAACCAAAGACTTAAACTACTTCAGTCTGTGTGCATTGAATCAGTCCATATTTAATACACAAGTTTCACAATTTGAGTTGAATTACTGAAATAAATGAACTTTTCCATGACATTCTAATTTATTGAGATGTGGCATATAGAGGGCAATGGGCTCAATTACTGATTCTAGTATTTTCATCCAAATTCTACCATATTCTAATATAGTGCGAGAGGGATTTTCTATAGGACATTGCTGTTTTATGGCGTAGAAGGCTCTGCGTGCTTTATCTCTCAGTTCATTTACAGCATGATTAAAGTTTCCTGTGGATGTGATTTTCAAACCCAGGAAATGTAGTGTGATGTGTGTGTTAGTTCCTGTGGATGTTTATTGCCTAATGTGAATGTGTGTTGTGTTCCCTGGGATCTGGATCTTTTCTGAAAGATCATGATTTTGGTTTTCTTCGGGTTGACTGTCAGGGCCCAGGTCTGGCAGTATTGTTCTAGCAGGTCCAAGTTCTGCTGTAAACCAATTTGAGTGGGAGACAGCAGAACCAGATCGTCTGCATACAGCAGGCATTTGATCTGTGAGTGGTGTAGGGTGAGGCCAGGGGCTGCGGATCACTCCAGACTGCTCGCCAGTTCATTGATGTAAATGTTAGATAATGTTGGGCTTAAGCAGCAGCCCTGTCTCACTCCACGCTCTTGGGAAAGATACCTTGTAGGTTTGGTGCCGATTTTTACACCACATTTACTTTCAGTGTACATTGATTTGATAAGGTCATAGGTTTTACCTCCTATGCCACTTTCAATAAGTTTGTAAAATAGTCCTTGGTGCCAAATTGAGTCAAAATTATTTTTAAAGTCAATAAAGCATGCATATATTCTACCTTTATCTTGGTTAACATGTTTTTCAATTAGAGTATGTAATGTATAGATGTGGTCAGATGTACGGTAATTTGGTAAAAATCCAATTTGACTTCTGCTCAGTACATTGTGTGTGGTGATGAAGTCTAATAGTCGAGCATTTATTATGCTACAGAATAACTTTCCCAGGCTACTGCTCATACATATGCCTCTGTAGTTGTTAGGATCAAATTTATCTCAGTTTTTAAAGACTGGTGTGATCAAGCCTTGATTCCAGATGTCAGGGAAGTAACCTACACTCAGAATCACATTGAATAGTTTTAGAATGGCCAATTGAAATTTACTGCTTGTGTGTTTTATCATTTCATATAATATCCCATCAGGTCCAGATGCTTTTTTGAGTTGGAAGTTTTTGATTTTGTCTTTAAGTTCTTTATCAGTTATTGTGAAATCTAATGCATTTTGGTTATCTTTGATTGCTAATTCTAGTTTTCCCAGTTGGTTGATTGTTTGGTTTTGTTTACAGTTTGTGTCTATTTGTACTTTATTAAACAATGTTTGGAAATGACTTTACCATATTTCTCCTTTTTGGATTGCCAATTCTTCATGATCAGTTTTTTTCAGATTGTTCCAGTTATTCCAAAATTGGTTTGTGTTCACTGACTTCTCGATTATTGTGAGTTGTTTTGGGGTGTATTGTGCTTTTTTGGTTCTGAATGTATGTTTGTATTGTTTTAGTGTTAGAGATCCGTAAAAAGGACGGATCTCTGCATTATTTGGATCTCTGTGTTTCTGATTTGACAGTGTTCTCAGTTTTTTGCGAATAGTTTGGCAGTCCTGATCAAACCAATTTTTGTCATTTTTGGATATCTGATTTTTTTCCATTTTTTGTTTTCTATTTGGATTGTTTTGCTGATTTTTCAAATATGTAATGTGATGTAATGTGACACCTTCATTAGTGTGAGCATAGGTGTTATTTAGAAACTTATCTAATAGTCTCTTACTGACCTGTTTAGACAAGCTCTCCATAAAACAAACAAAACAAGCCCTTGCAAATTAATAATAATTATTTTAAAGACTGATATAGGCCTATTATACAGACACTTCATTTTAATGGTATTTTATTATTTTGATTGCATTTAATATATTATGCTTTCAAGAAATCGCTTTCATTGGGTTTGTAAAAGCAGTTTTTATGCATTTTTTGCTCTGTGTTTTTGATGCATTTACACAGTTTTGACCAGCAGGCGTCACCCGCGTGTGGTGTTTCCATAGACTGCATGAAAACGGGTTCAAAACTTTGAATCATTTTACGAAGCAATCGGTTCAATTGATTCGAAGCTTCGAAATGGTTCGTTTCTCCCATCACTAACGGGTGGGGAGGCCACGCCCAGACACAACGTCACGTCTGACAGCCAATTGGGGCAGGCGTAATGTAACAGGGCTTCTGAGGAATACGCGGAAGGGGCGTATCCCATAGCGAGACATCTCACTTAATGCTATCAGAGAACCGGGGTTACGCAAGTAACCTATTGTTTTTTGTTCACCTTTTCGCGTAGCTGTTTCTACAATATCTACACGTCGTTGATTTTTTCTACTCATTTTCCTTTTAAAACCAATTAATTTACGTCTCCGCCTCTCCAGAAGCGAATAATATTCAATGTGCGTTTCCGAGCGCTAGCTGGTTAGCTGCGTTCGTTAAAGTCATTGAGAAAGAGCGCTAACTAGCCGCTAGCCTTCACATCACCAAATATAAACCATGATTGCTACAGAAATGAGGTCTGACATGGGCAAAAACGCATCGGAAAGACGCTGTTTTACCTGTCAAACGAAATAGGAATGCATTCAGCCCCGTCTGGCTCAATACATTAGGGGTGTCTCATCGGAAGCAGCGTAGAGAAACTGGATCAGTCGCCTCACTTTACTGGATCTGGGACTTTAAATGAAGATCACACCATCAAAGGTGAGTATTTGACATTTGTAGAGGTCTGAGTGTATCGTATGGTCTTTGTAAGTTTGTTTACAAACCGCTTGTTTGCTAGAAGCTACATGCTAGCTTGATTTGGCCTACCGTTAGATGGCTAGCCGATTAACAACTTTCCTTACGTTAGTTAGCGATCTTTGTTCATACGCCAGATAGCTTATCCGATCATCGGCATCTGTTTTTACACCCCAAGCCCCAGTACTGAGCATTTGTTAGAGTTTTAGGACAGTATATTAGTCGTTTAACAGGTAACTTTAACCCCGTGTAGCTCCGCTAGGTCAGCCCGCCGGAGCAAATGTGTGTGTATGTGTGGGGCTGCTCAGCCGACGATTTTATAAACCCGCAAGAAGTCTGCCAGCTGGTGATTACAGAAGTGTATCATCACATCACTCTGATGGGAGTGTTTGGCTGGTGATGGTGATGATGAAACCCCATGACTAGCATGTTGTCAGTTAGCCATCAGGCTGGTTTCCTGTCGAGGGAGGGGGGCTGACATTAGCCAGCGATGTGATGCCTAACCATAGTTATCCAGCAAACATTGCTCAGTCATGTAGTACGGGTTTAGACTTTAACGTGACGATGGAAACCTTAAACGAGTCCGATCGAGCCCGATGATTGGCTAAGCCAGCTAGAGAGGTAAGGTCCGCTTTACATGTCACCATAACTCTGGCTAGTTTGCTCAGTGCTCAATGCTTTTAAGTTTTTTGTAGTTAATGTGAAGAAATTGATAGCACGCTGCTCAGATTTGTATTTGTTAATCGGTGTAAGGCTTTCAGAAGGATGCTTTCGTC
The DNA here is from genome assembly GCF_018340385.1 of Cyprinus carpio. Lineage (NCBI taxonomy): Eukaryota > Metazoa > Chordata > Actinopteri > Cypriniformes > Cyprinidae > Cyprinus > Cyprinus carpio. The sequence goes on from NC_056586.1 coordinate 13,821,247, forward strand.
TTTTCCAGATGAATAATGGTCTCTGACCAGGTATACAGTACAGGTTGTAAGATTTCCCCCTTCAGCGTCACCCGAAGGTTCAGCTTTGGTACTGTTAAATACATAATAAAAGTATAGCCGATACAGATATGGATGCATTATGCACAGAGAAATGTCTCTTAAATAGGTGCATGCATTGAACCTACTTTATTCTGAAAGTTCATAGATAGATCAATGTCACCTCCTCCTACAGCAGTCTAAAAGTGTGACTGACAGTGGTTCTAGTTTAACAGGAGATTTTTGTTCTTTTCTGTAATGCAGTTTATTTGTTGTTTTGCACAAACCTTATTTCAGTCAAAGTATAGGAGTGAGTTGCATGCATTTAGCTGGATATGCAGGAATAGGCCTACATGCACAAAAGGACCAGGGTCTGTACTGTCGCTTACACTTTTTTTTTTTCTCTCTCTCTCTTTACACACCATGCACAGTCCAATATCCCGTTTCTTTCCATCTTAATGACATCGTTTTGGAGTTTCAGTGGTGCTGAAATCCAGCTAATCTGCTGTAGTGTTGTTTGAGGGCTTCTTTTTTATTAGCCGTTTAGAAAATTAGTCAACATTTAGGTTAATTATAACTTTATGGAACCCAGGGAATTTTAACTGGGGGGTGGGGTGTTATTACTTTTTGAACACTTGAGTATGTTTGATTAAATTAGGTGAAGTTTGGTAGTAGTTGTGGAAACTTACTTGCTTGTAAAAATAGTTATTCAATGTTACCCAAGTTTGAAACAAAAAAGCGATCAGAAAACAAACTACAAATGCATGCACTGCATGCTCAGTATTGAGATGAGTCGTATTTTTTTTTTTTTTAATTGTTCCTCTTTTATTGTGATGTTTGTTCATCAAAGTTTGTTTGCAGCCCTTCTGTTCATGTAGGCCTCAAAGGAGATTTTGATATGTGGGGAGATGCATTTATTAACACTCATTGCAAGTGAATAAAACATTTTACAACTAATTAAGATGAAATTAAATTATATTGGAAATCATGCATCCAGGTTAGTTTTTTTTTTTGCATCGGTTCTTGTTTTGAAGCTGAACCGTTGTGCATTTATGCCCATCTTACTCTATTGATCCCTGTGCTAGTATTTGTCTAATTCAGTATTCGTATGTCACTGTGTAAAATTATGGTTAAAGTTGAACATCGTTTAGCATGGCTGCATTTAGTCACTTTGAAATTAGTTTGAAGTTGAATATCTAGTGGGTAGCAAAAGACCAACAAGTTGTCTTCTTTTTTGTGGCTTAGTCACAACTTGGGTGAAGTTTGTCTCGGTACCTGCTGTACCTTTTTTGTTCTTGTGGTCCACACCAAATAAGTGGAATAATTTCCACATGTAACACATTTTAACTTTGCAGTTTGAGAAGGTGTCACTGGCCATTTTGAAAGCCATAAATTACAGGGAGCTGACCCACTATTACACTATAAGTAAGGACCAGTTATGTTATGTAACTGAGCTTTATTATAGATAAGAAAATGTTTGATGTAAAGCACAGTCCATTACTGTAGTCCAAGGAATTTGTTGTATGTTTGTTGTTTACCTGGCCTGACAATAACCAGACATGCCATGGAAAAAAGTTGATTGAAAAGGATGAATTAAATGTCAAAAGCTCCTGAAGATAATTATTTAGGTTGTTAAAAACAAATCTTATAATTAATTAATTATTATTACCATTCACTGGAAAACAGGATAATCACAGATCAGTAAACAGAAAAAAACTAATATACATTTTTTTGTAGTTTAATCAGTTTAGAAATAAAATGTCAATCTGAGTAGTACACGACATGTAAAATTTGAGTGACAAGCAGAATATTGAAATACACCTCTGAGGGTCATATTTAATTTTTATATTTGCAAAGCCTTGTTCACATATTTTGTATGTTACCAACTTTATAATTTTTTATACAGGCCTATAAATTCTAATTTCCCCTGAGTTCTAAAGCTGCTTATAAATCACAGAGAAACAGAACTCTGTTTGAGTGAGAGGGTCTTCTGTGCTACAGAATGTAATGTTGTTTCTGTTTGTACTGTGACATACATTAGTTTTTCTCTTGGTAAACTGCATGAAGTCCTTGACAACATGAATCATCAAGCCCATATTGAGAAATACGCCTTAGCAGAACAAATAAAAAATACATGCATCTCAATATTTTAATGTATTTTATATATTATATCATCAATTTAAAATGTTTATGTCGGTAAATTAATGTAAAAATGTGCTGTAAATATTTTTTTCCATAGGTTTTTGTCTTTTGAATCTTTCGAAATGGTTGTATTTGATGCTATTGAAATGTTTCCATCCTCTGATATTTTGTGGATCACATGAATTCTTTGCCCTGCCTTGGTTAGGTCAGCTGAATCATTCTCCGCTCCTACACCATGAGTGGGGTCTGAGCTGCTATTTTGCTGTCAGGCTCCAATGTGGTGGATGCTTCATCTAAGTGTGCCAAAGTTCAATTTTATTTCTTGTTTATTTCTTGTTTTCTTATTGGAAAATGGGAGCAGCTCTGCCCTGGCAACAAAAGTAGGCTATTTGCATACCCTTCTGTGATTGGCTTGAACATTGATGGGCTTGCCAAATCACACTGTATCTTCTTGGTGATAGGCTATGCTAATTAGGTGCTGTTGCTGGGATTCTGAATAGTGGTGGGATTCTGTGTGGCTGTGGTGCATTGTGTTGCCTGGCAAGAGATGCTTATATATGAGCAAGCTCCTTATAATTATCACAATTTACAGCTAAAAAAGACAGATTTCTGACCAAATATTTTTGTACTTGACATGAAATTTGCAATGTACTCCTTTCTCTTTTTATTTAAAAATTGAAAAGAGAACTGTTATTCCCCCATTTCTGTATAGTTATATTTAATGATTTTGTCTTGTTGTTGCTATTATTTAATTGTTAGTGCCTTTATTTTTCTGGCATTCCTCTTATAGGGATGTTTTGCTATATTCTGATAAACAAGATTCATACATTTTTGTACTTCATTAATTATATATATTTGCTTTCTATTCTATTGTGTTTTAGTTCTAGTGCTACAAGCATATGCTTAATTTTTGTTACATAAAAATTAGAGGTGTAACTGTACACGTGTTCATACCGAAAATTTTCGATACGGGCCATTCGGTTCGGTACACACTACGCATGTTACCGAACAAATAAAGCATTGTTTGAACCAGTGCACGAGCAGAACTTCATTGGAAACTTCCAGTTTTATATATTGTTACTATTTTATAAGAAACAGTCTCATCTTTCAAATGATGTCCTTTTTTTTTTTCAGAAAATTCAAACAAAAAATGTCGTTTTGGCGTTCTTTGATGTGTTGCGACAGATCGTTGTAAACCTCAGTTCAAACTGCAGCGTGGAGCACGATCATCCCTTCCTCTTTACGATTAGTTTTAACCCGAAATAAACACGAATAAACATCTCACACCTCACGGAAGCGTGTTTCGACCATGGAAAGACGACAATAAAACAGCTTGTAAACAAAATGTCATGTAGTGTTTCATTTATCAGGAAGTCATCAGTGTTCACAGCTCGTTAGTGCGTTATTAATGAAGTGCAGAGAAGAGTATTTCGCGAAATATTAGACTATATAGGCATATGTGATGTCTTAATTATTTAATGTTTAAATAAATCTGTTTTGAAACGAGTTATGAGAGGCACTGTGTAAATGAATATATTTCAACAACTAACAGAATTTTTATAATTTAGAAGTAAACTTAAAAACGGCTTTATGTGCAATTTACATGTTTGCATACTTTTTTTTTAAGTTGAGTGTAGCTTGTTATATTTAAAAAATAGATAGTAATTAAATTGTGTAAATTGTGTAATTTATTTTGTAATTTTGTATAGTAATTTTAGGTTTGGGCTCTGTTGTTAACTGTAACCTTATAGTAGGCCTAATATAAAAGGGCTCACTAGTTTAGAGCACAAGCTGAGGTAGATTTTTATCTCTAAGAAAATTAATTATAACTGAGTTTATTTAAAGAAAGAGCAAGTAGCTCAGTAAACAAAGTTTTTTCTCCCTGCTGTACCAAAACTGTACCGAACCGTGACATCAGAACCGAAGTACTGTCATGTTTGTGTACAGTTACACCCCTAATTAAAATCTCAGAGATGGTTTTGCTCTCCTAAAACAGAGAGAAAAGGATAGTCTGAAAGAGGTTTGCAGTTCAAATGATCACAGGGAGAGAGGAGAATTTAGTTCTAACACTCACACTAATTTAGCTTAAATTTTCTCTAGGGGGAGAGACCTCAGCATGCAAACCCTCGTCTGTCCGGCTTGCACCCTCTCTTTCTTTCCATGCTGCTGGTCTTCAGATGGCTGCTCCCATGCCTCATTCACACCAGCAGTACAGTGACTGTCAACAGCAGAGTACAGACCAGTCTGTCACTGTACTGCCATACAGTGATCAGACACAAGCTCTCACTGCCAGCCAGGTACTGGATGCTCCACTCCTGTTTATGCACTTAGTTTTTTTTTTTGCATTGTGAATAAACATGGATGAAGTACACTCAATTATTGCGCTTTTTAAAATGAATTCTTCCCGTTACTTGACACTTAGCCTTTTGATTATTTTACCTCTTAGTCAAAAGTATGTGGATTTGTTAGAAATGTCACCTATTAAATCCACATGTGTTTCCCCTTCTTTTATTGCAGAGGCACATGCCCCAGTGCTTTCGTGACCCCACTTTAGCTCCTTTGAGGAAGCTCTCCATAGACCTGATCAAAACTTACAAACACATCAATGAGGTATTGTTTCTTTGTTTTCCTTGCAGAAGTACAGCATAAAATAAAGCTAAAAATAGTAATAAAGAACAAAATTATGATACTTGATCATAAGTAGACATATTTTTTACACTTATAAATTATAAAGTTCTGAGCACAACAATGCTCAAGGACTTCTGTATTGAGTCTAATGCTGTGAAGCTTGGTTGCTCTTTTTTTTTTTGTATAGGTGTATTATGCAAAAAAGAAAAGACGGCATCAACAGGGTCAAAGTGAGGACTCCAGCCACAAGAAAGAAAGGAAAGTCTTCAACGATGGCTACGATGATGAGAACTACGACTACATTGTCAAGAATGGGGAATGGTGGATGGATGGATGTGAAGTTGTGTATTTGATTCTTTAATTGGTAATTTGTAATTTTGTGAGGTATGACGTCTAGAGTCTCTTAAGTAGTTTATTTTGAAAACTTATTTCAAGATTTTAAATGGTAGGAAATGGGGATATTATCAGCTTTTGCCCTGACAAAATAGAGGCTAAATTATTGTTTTGGACTTGGAAAGCAAAATCCATAGCTGCCAAAATGATGCACTGTGTAATCATTATTTCAGAGTATTTTTAATATCTTATAAGTAAACAAAACTTAAATATTGTCTTGTGAATGTAATTGATGCCTTTTTTTTTAGGTTGTAAAAGCTTACGACCGAGCTGAGCAAGAGTGGGTAGCAATTAAGATTATCAAGAACAAGAAGGCCTTTCTGAATCAAGCTCAAATTGAAGTACGGCTTCTCGAGCTCATGAACAAACATGACACAGAGATGAAATACTATATAGGTAAGAAACCTGTTCAGTTCTTTGATATAATTTCAAAATCTTTGCATACAGTGCATTCCTTGAAATTAAAATCTAAAAATCTTAATGTATTGTTATTTTTTTTTTTTTTTCTTCTTTTTTTTCCTCAGTACATTTGAAACGGCACTTCATGTTCCGGAATCATCTTTGCTTAGTATTTGAAATGTTGTCATACAACCTATATGACTTGTTACGGAATACGAACTTCAGAGGCGTCTCTTTAAATCTGACACGGAAGTTTGCCCAGCAGTTGTGTACAGCACTACTGTTTCTTGCTACACCTGAGCTCAGCATCATCCACTGTGACCTAAAGCCAGAGAACATCCTGCTATGTAACCCCAAGAGAAGTGCCATCAAAATAGTGGACTTTGGGAGCTCCTGCCAACTGGGACAAAGGGTATTGTGAATCTTCTTATTTTTTTTGTATGTGTGGAAAGTGTGGAGATTGTCACAGTATGCTTAAAGTTATTGATTACGTATTCCTCTTCCCTCAGATATATCAGTACATCCAGAGTCGATTCTACCGCTCCCCTGAAGTGTTATTGGGAATGCCATATGACCTGGCCATAGATATGTGGTCTCTGGGATGTATTCTGGTGGAAATGCATACAGGAGAACCTCTATTTAGTGGAGCCAATGAGGTAATGAGCTGTATCATTTATTATTATTATTAATGATGATGATGATGATTAGAACTAATATGCTCTTTATGTTTCCTGTATCCTTAAATACCATGAATACATAGTTTTAGGAGTGACAACTACCGGTACATTTAAATGTGGGAATAAATCCCCTAAATCAGGGTTTTTTTAAACTATTTGGAGCCAGGGACCCCTTACAGGGGAGAAAATTTTTCAAGGACCCCCGCATAATTATAACAGTGTTTAAGGCTTAAGTTGTGAGTAGGGCTGCACAATTAATCGCATGCGATTGTCATGTGTGTCTTATATATTTGAAAAAATATTAATAATAAAGGCATAAAATAGTAGGGTTTTATTTTGGGGGATGGGGGAAATCGTCACCTTTTTCACCCATGATGGATTTGCATCCCTGAAGTGTTTACATTTTGTATATTGTAAACAAATTAAATGCATTATATAAGTCACTTGGGAATATAAACTATACCACGTTTCAGATGATAAAAAATGTGACTTGTAGTCCGGAAAAAAATGGTATAGCAAATAATTTTGCAGACACTCTGGTTATGGGCCATGGACCCCAGTTTGAAAACACCTGCCCTAAGTTATTGTTTAATGTGTGTACAGAATACAGGAGTCAGATTCTGCATAATTAAAAATGACTGTTATAGAAAAAATACAGTCTAATAAAAAACCTATTCTTTAAATGAAAGGTGGACCAAATGAACAAAGTTGTTGAAGTACTTGGGATCCCACCCAATCACATTATGGACCTAGCACCAAAAGCCAGGAAGTTCTTTGAGAAGTTGTCAGATGGGACATGGAGTATTAAGAAGACCAAAGATGGAAAAAGGGTATGTGTCATTGATATTTTAAAGTATTTATACTGCCGTGTGAATTTTGTTTTTATGCAGCTTTTGTGGAAATGCTTGTTGTTGTTGTTGTGCTAGAACATCTTTCTGCTTTTCTGTGAGCAGTACAAACCTCCAGCGTCTCGAAAGCTCCATGCCATCTTGGGAGTTGAATGTGGTGGACCAGGCGGTCGTCGGGTGGGAGAATCCGGACACGCAGTAGCTGACTACTTGAAGTTCAAGGACCTTATTCTCAGAATGCTGGACTACGACCCCAAGACGCGAATTCAGCCCTACTATGCCCTCCAGCACAGTTTCTTCAAGAAGACCACGGATGAAGGAACCAATACAAGCAGTAGTGTGTCAACAAGTCCTGCACTTGAGCAGTCACAGTCATCAGGGACCACTTCTAGTACATCCTCAAGCTCAGGTTTTACTACAATTGAATCTGTTCTGCTCTCTAAGCTCTTGAATGTAACTGGCTTGATAGTAGTGTTTCTGGGTAAAGCTTAATGCAGTTCATTTGCTCTGCTCCAGGAGGATCGTCTGGAACAAGCACCAGTGGCAGAGCAAGATCCGATCCAACTCATCACCATCGGCACAGCAGCGGGCATTTTGGCACAGCTATGCCACCCATAGACTGTGACAACCTTTGCCCTCAGGTGAGCCCACCTGGTCGATCTTGTCAAGTTATTAAAACAAATCAAAGTTTGGCCTTCATGCCTGAACAATGTTTTTCCTTGTTTGTACAGGCGAGACCGCCTTATCATCCACCAGTAGTATGGCCTGGAATCGTAGGTCCAGAACCTGTCACTGTAGAGACTCATCCAGTCCAGGAAACCACTTTTCATGTGCCTCCCCAGCATCCCAAGGCATTGCACCCCCATCACCACCACCATCACCACCACGGACAGGTCATAGCAACGAGACCACGGCCGCGTCTCTACAACTCGCCCACCAACAGCGCCTCCACCCAGGATTCCATGGAGGTGGTGCACGGTCATCTGTCCATGACATCCCTGTCTTCCTCGGCATCCTCTTCCTCCACTTCTTCCTCTTCCACAGGAAACCAAGGCAACCAGGCTTACCAGCTCCGCCGGCTTCCTGCCAACACCCTGAACTTTAGCCAAAATGGAAGTATGAGAATGGGTTTGGGTGCCTTCTCAAATCCTCGCCAAGAGACTGGTATGGCCGGACAACCCACGTACCCTGTTGCCACAAACACAGGAACTGGTCACTTTATAGCAGAGGGACACCTGGGCATGAGACAAGGCATTGATAGGGAAGATTCTCCGATGAGTGGAGTCTGTGTTCAGCAGAGCTCGATGGCAAGCTCGTGACTTTAGCTGAAATGGGTGTGAATTTGTTTTTTATTTTGTTTTCCCCTTTTTTACGGTGGTGTTTTCGTTTTCTCCTGTTTTTTTTTGTTTTGTTTTTTTTCAAAAGGTGCATAGAGAATAAAAGCTGCTCACTTCTGAGGGGAGATTTCACTGAACCGCTACAAATTGAAGAGTATTTAAAAAGTCTATGTATTTCCATCATTTTTCATTGTCTATTTCTAGATAAGTTAATGATACTGCAAATAACCACGGTGAAACTGAGACATTCATCTGCGGATTCACTCACCTGCATACAGTACTTATTTACCATCTGTCACATCGGAAACTAGGAGTTTTGTTTTTATTTGTCCCTTTTTTTCATTCAATACAGTGAGCATTTCAGAGCTGAGAGCTGTCGTACAGCTTTTTATATGTAAAGCAATGCAAAACATTTGTTTAGTTCAAACAAGTGAAACATTGGACATTATAATTTGGCTGGTCGTTCTTTTATTTAGCCTTTAAGTGAAACTTCTCTAAAGAGCTGTGTGTTTAAACCTGTAGCGTGTCAAGGAAGCAGTACTTGCAGTGATATTTCGTGTTGTCTGTATCGTGTAACTCTTCGAGAGGGGGCACATAGCTGCGGAGCTCCAGTGGCGAGCGCTGACCAAGCGGCGAGAAGGAGCTGGTGTTAGACAGGCAGGTGCAGTACTCTTCAGGCCTGGAGTCCTCCAGCAGACCGGACGGCTTCAACTACATACAGCAACTTGAGGAGGAGGTGCGCTGAGGAGCGACGAGGGGGACAGATCCGGATCCAGATCCAGATGGATCTTGGGCTGTTGTCGAGAACCCTTTGGCCTTATGACTTTTGGACCTTGACTGAAAAGGAGCTGGACTTTATTGTGGAATAGAGATGATGGCTGTCCTCTATTTTTAACATTTAAAGAGTCCTTAATTGGTTAGAGAAGGGGAAGGTGAAGGAGAATGGTTAATCAGAGGCCTTTATTTAGCAAAGATTTCTCATTTAAGAGACTCCAAATTGCAGGGTCTTGCTCAAACATCCCTAACATGACTTCCTAAAATTGCCGAAGTTGGATTTCACATAGAAGGTATTCATTCCCATTAATTGGCTTTATTTAATTTTCTCTCTCTTTTTATTTCCCGTCAAGCATGTGGTTCCCATTGAAAAAACATTGCATAAATTTGCCTCTTTGTGTTGAACACAAGATATGTAATGAGATTTATGTGACTGCCTTTTTTCTCCTCTTGAATTATGCTGTGAATTTTACACAAATTACATTTTTTTTTCTTTATTGCCGTCTTTCTTTTTTATATATACCAAAGCAGTTGTTTTTTTATAGCACTAGGTGTCTGTAAGAAATAATGTAGCAGTTCACCACTTCAGCCCAAGGTTCATCAGAGTCCATATTAGTCTGTATACTCTCTCTCAAACTGGAACTTTTGATGAACTTCATGTTTTGATGTTAACAAAATACTGAAATTGGTTTAATATATGGATAAACCTCCCCGATTTGTTACCTTTTTCCTTTGTTTTTCCTGTCAAGGGGAGGGAAGGGACACTGATGGTTACTCTGCAGGCTACAGAGTAGCTGAGAGATCACAAATTATTCTGAGGAGAGAAAAGTGTTTTGTTTTGTATTTACCTGGTCTATCAGTCAGTGATGCTGCCTTTTATACCTTATTTGATGAACATGCTAATTTCTACCTTTTTAAATCTAAGTGGCTACTTAAATTTATTTATTCAGGCAGTCTACTGTAGCTGCTGTGACCTCTGAGTCTGAGTTGAATTTGTTATCAAGTGATTGGTTGGATGCTTGCATCAGATGTACTATTCAAAGGGAAACTAGAGGTGACGCGCTGCCACACAAACACTGGGCACATGCATGTTCTGAAGAGGATAAGTGTTTATAGTCACGGTTCAGTCACGTGAAGGATGGCTTTGCTCACTCTGATTTTTATATCTGAGGTTGTGAGCCCCCCACCACCACCTAGCTTCTCACTTGAGGTCTCAATTCTTCAAAGGATCCCTGTTTGCTGCTGCTCTCGATCTAGCAGTTTTCACAGACAGTGGGACACTATCCTGCCAGAAAGTGTGTGTGGCGTTCACATTTGCAGATTTTCCTTTCACAAAGACATCACTTTCAGCCAGAGTCATGTTTAGTATATTTACAAATCTCACAATGGCTAGTGGTAATCAAAATAAAAAACAACAAAAAAAAAAAGTTTACCTGATTGTTAGCTTGATTTCAAAATGTTGTTACATATATATAAACATTCGAGTGCAGTTTGCTGAAGTTGACACACATTCCAAAAAAAAATCTAAATCTAAAACTTACAGAAACTTTTAAACAGTGCACTTGTTTCAGCTGTTACTAAATGAGACTTGATTTAGTGCAGTTTTCATGAAATGAAGCCCCTTTTTAATAGTTGAAATAGAATTTATGTATATATTTATATTTTTTTAAATAAAGGAAGTATAGAACTCACCACATTGCTCCTGCTGGTATGTCAATTACATTGCCACGTGTTTGCTTGCCTGTTTATTTTATTTTATTTTTTAAACCCTTCTTGTCTTGGTCATTGGACCAAAACTGTTTTTAGTCAAAGGCATTTGACATCAACAGGACAACATTAAAGGTAGGGCTTATAGCTTGTACTGAGAGAATCTTTTCACAGGGTATGACGCATGTATATCCACACCTTTTCTGCTGCTCATGGTTTGCTAGGTCTGTTAACCCCCTTTCTCTTAAATGCATTATTGGTAAATGTCACAGATACACAAGAGTGTGGATTTTAAATCAACAATCTTATGCCCTTTTTTTCCAGATTTTCTTGACCCTTTTCATGCAACATGCACTATATAACTGAACAGCATGGGGGAAGGATAAGTGTCCACAGATTGTAAGATCTAGTCAAGACTTTGCTGTGTATAATGAAAATGCCCTTTGTATTATATTCAAACAGTCTTATGTATGATATATAAAAAATAACTTAATTGATGCGCTCTTGGCTTTTTTCTTCATGTTTTTCCCTGGCTTATTGTTTCAACACTTCTTCGGTCTAATTTAGAGGACTGTCTGTACCAGTAGCTCTTACAAAAACTTGGCAAACGTGTTAAATTAGGTTTTTTTGTAGATTATCGAATAATGCACTTAAATGAATAAAAGGTTCATATGTTTAAGTTCGATGGAAATTAGAAGATCAGTCAGTAATTTGACGGAAACTGGTCGGTTTTATAGTTTATAAGGCGGTATTTCGGCTGTATTTTGCGCGGCTCGTTGGTCTAGGGGTATGATTCTCGCTTCGGGTGCGAGAGGTCCCGGGTTCAAATCCCGGACGAGCCCTAGTTTTCTTTCAAGAATTTAAAGACTCACAGCGTTCAGTGTAAATCTGCCATGCTGAATTCTGGATACAACATATACAAATACAGTTTAACGTCTCTAGGCGTGTCATATAGCTGTCAGATTCAGTGATTCGTTACGTCATGACGTAGTTATGAAATCACGCGGCATGTTTAAAGAGCCCTTTGACAGCTCATTTTAAATAAAACTGGAGTATTTAAATTCTAACAATGGTGGTTAATACATATGCTACGTTGTTGATTTGGAGACCAGTGATTTAGTGTTAGCGTTGTGGGTACGTTGCGTATTTGTACGAGTGTGTAATTGATAACGTGTTATAAACAATGATGTCATTGTGTTAATTAAGGCTGTTCTCGACTAACACACATTTGCATAACGGTAACAATCTATTTTGCCAAATGTAGATACAATCTGGGATGAAAATAATCTTACCCGGAGACAAAATGAGCACTGAATCCTGCACAGAGACACCCAGGTTGGTTCGTTGTAGGTTGCTGAGGTCATAAAAATATTCAAACAAACTTGCAAAGAACACTGAACGTTGGGATTGAGAATAAGTTATTTTAGGAGCTTATAATTGTCCGGTCTATGATGCTGCCATCTACAGGATTCACGGCTTTAATGAGCGCTTGAAATAATCAACTAATGTTCAGGGGAAGTTGCTAAAGGAAGGTGGATTTTTTTGCTAAATGATGTTGTGATGTCATTGCGCGATGACGTCATTACGTAATCACGACACAAAATTGTCACTACATAAAATCTCATCAAAAATATGTTAATTTAGATTTGTTCGTAAAATAATATAAATTCATAAAATAATATTAAAACAGAAATAACATTTTTTTAAACGACATTGAATTATTGAACACACATTTTTGAACGATTGCAATTTAAGTTTTATCAGCTAGTAAACTAGTATAATAATATTAAAACAGAAATAACATTTTTTTTTAAACGACTAGTTTTAAGTAGTGTATTAGTAGTTAGCATGCTACAATCTAAGAAAAGTAATAATAGGGTACAATCTACTATGTTCATTCACAGGGTTATTTTTTATTTTATTGTATTTTGTGTTTTCGGGTTACAACGGATAATGTCCTGTAAAATTTACTATACCTTTTCCATTTTTCTAGATATTTTTCTACAGTGTTACTGATCAACAATCGAAGCTACTAACAAAGGTGTATCATAATGTGATACACATAAAAATGTGATTTTGTGTTTCAGACAGAACTAGGTACAAGAAACATTTAAAATAATATTGTTAATAGCTTATTTTTATTATTTTATTCATATTTTGGAGGAGTTTTCATGTCAAAGTAAAATGTAAAAAAATTTAAGCAGACCCTACAAATCTAATACTAGCGCACATATATTTAATCCACAACTTTACAGTATATTGATATTAGTACGCTTATTAGTAAGAGCTGTTCACTCGAGAACCGTTTCAAACGAATCAGGTTTTGAGAACCGGTTCAACCGAATCATTGAAAAGATCCGACTCTGGTGCATTGTGGGATCGAAACGAAATGCATTGTGGGTTGGCACTCCAACAATACTAGTGTTTCATACTTGCGCGCCTTGTTCATTTGTGCAATGTTGCGATGATTGTATTAGTGGCATCATAATTAAAGAGAAAGCTTTGAAATATTTTTTTTTATCAGACATTAAATGCACAATGCCAAATTTCTGTGCCGCTCCGAACTGTACCAGGAAAAGCACCCAGTCCGATTTAGCTTTCTTCAGGTTTCCAAGGGATCCGGAGAGGTATGGCTTTTTTTTATTAGTATTATTATTATTATTATTATTATTATTATTACAACTTCATAACATTATCACTGTCGTTCTGTGTTTAAATGGCGTTAATTAAACCTGACGACCGAAATGAAAGTAATGCTTCCTGAGGAAGGAAAGCTAAAGCTGCTGAAGACTTCTCAGACATTTTCCCCCATTGTTGTTTTTAAAAATATCTTTTGGATTCTTTTCAAAAGTGAAGTTCAAATATATATATATATATTTTATATTTTCTTTGTAAATTATGAAACTTTATGTTAAAAAAGTGTCCTGCATTTTCCATGTCACTACCGAAACAGTGTATGTTTTAGTCCATTGGCTGAGACTGAAATTAACTACACCCCTACATTTATGATCAGGACATATTTATGTGTCTGTGTCTCTTACAGCTACAGGGTGAGTAGATAAAGACCCCATAATTTTGAGATAGATGTGTTCAAAAGTCTGAAAAATCTGTAATTCTAAGGAATGACACTACCGAACACCTTTCTGCAGTTAAGCACACTTTTTTGGGAGTTATTCCATATAATTAAATTTTTATGTGTGTGCAGCTGTTCAGAACTAACCATGTGCTGATTAGCATCTTTGAGATCAACATTTTCAAAACAATCTAAAATTGTCACTACCAAAACATTTGGTGGCGTTTCGGTAGTGACATCTTTGTTTTTTGTTTTTTTTATCCCATAAAATTGTCACGACCGAAACATGTCATCATTGTTTTGGTAGTGACAAAAGGGAACACATAATCCTCTTATTTGGAGGAAATAAACAAAATTTGAGTACAGTTATGCTTTATTTTAGTATGTTTTAGAATGTGAGTTAAAATTCTGTAATGTGATGTTTTTGATGAAATAGAATTAATTTGAGTTCAGTTATGTTTTATTTTTTTTTTCAAAAATAAAGTATACTGAATTTGTTTATATAATAAGTTGATTGTTTTTTTGTTAATTGTATATTAAGATTTTTTTGTTTTTGTGTTTGTTATAAGTGTTGTATTCTTAACTTTTTTTTCAGTGTGAAATTGGATTCAAAATACAACAAATCTCCTAAATTACACTTGAAATATTAAAAAAAAATGTAATTTTTATTGATTTACCTCTGAAAATAGCAACATATATATATATATATATATATATATAAACAATGTTAATATAAGCAAAATCTTAATAGGTCAATATAACTTTTCAAATTAAATTATTATTACTGTGTTTCGGTAGTGACAAATTTGGGGAGAGGACAAATATTTCAAAACTTTCTGAAAATATAATATGAGAATTAACTGCACAATTACTAGAAATGTGTACCTTGAATATTATACAATTTGCATACATTATATTAGTAATATACTGTAGTGTTTTGTTGCAGGTGTTGAATAATTCTCACCACTTCTAACTTTTTAGAATTTTATAATACAAAAATATATTGTTCATCAAAATCCAGGGTTTAAATTGGAGAGAAAAAGACCATAATATAGCTGCTACAGTAGTTTGCATAAACAAAACACATTCATATTAATCTCAGCGTTTTTTTATTATTATTATTTGTTGTTCAGTTTTCTTGGCTAAACCTGTGAATAAGTGTTTTCTACAAAAATGTTATGCAAGAAATGAGTCACTGTGTGTTTCTTAAAACTTTATTTGCACAGATGTAGGTTGTGGGTGGAGAACTGTCGCCGGGCAGATCTGGAGGAGAAAACTCCGGATCAGTTGAACAAGCACTACAGACTCTGTGCGAAGCACTTTGAACCAGCCATGATATGCAAAACTGTAATGCACTGTACTTAAATACTAATACTTAAAATTATAAGCATTTAACATTACTCGTAGTAGAGGGACCTTAATGTTTTATCATATTATCTAAATAGTTAAAGGTCTTGATTTCTGTAAAAATCCATAAGGATTGTTACTGTGTTTTTCAGAGCCCTTACAGGACAGTACTAAGGGACACTGCTATTCCCACAATTTTTGATTTAACCAGCCACCTCGGCAATCCTCACAGTAGACATCGCAAACGCATCAAAGTTCTGGTAGAATTTTTTTTCTCATTGCAGTTATTATTAAACTACACTAACCTTTATTTTATTTTTTTACTGTAAAGTGTCATATTTCACATTGTTAATGATAAGTCAATAAATGTAACTTTATAAATCAGCACAGATGTTATAAAGTGACACTTTCCATTCCTGTTTTCCTCAGACAGATGAAGAGGTTCGGAAAATCAAAGAAAGAAGATGTAAGTAAGATATAGTTGATTATTGCACAGCTCTATGGAATACTTGATTCTGATTGGTCAGTTAATGGCAGCACTGTGTATCACTCTGCTCATCTGGGAAGCTGAAATTGATCAATTGATTAAACTGATTAAAAATTTAGCTCTGAGTGATCATTGCTTTAAACGTTTGTGGCTCTGTTTCTTTAGTGGAGTCTTCAATTGAACAACTGCTCTCAAAAAAAGACTGTGATGCTCAGGATGACAGCGAGAAAGCCGACGACATCCCTCAGCTGACGCCTGAGCAAAAAGACCTGAGAGAGTTCTTAAGGTCTTCCTTTGAAGTCATGGTTTTGATAGGAAGGCAGAACTTTCCATTCAGTTGTAATGCAAGAGAAGATGAGATGCGCTCTGAGGAGGAGGAACGGCTTTTGACTACAGGTAACTTTCAAGCGCTTATTGAGAACCGTATCAATGCGGGTGATGAATTTCTTCGGAGGAGGTTTGAGGCAGCGGCTGTTAATGAGGAATATTGTCCGGCCGTCCAGCAGAGGCAGCTGCTGGAGGTTTGCGAGAGATGCGTCCGTGAAGAGATCCTTCAGCAAGTCCGAGAATGCCGCTTCTTTTCCATCATCACAGGGGAGTTAGTAAAGCTCCCAGAAGGAGAGCACCTTCCCATATTCCTGCGCTTTGTAGACCAGGCAAACAGCCTTAGAGAGGAATTCATAGAGTTCCTCTCATTTGAAGGAGAGGAGGTCACCGTCGCTGAGAGATTGGAGACTCAGTTGACGAAGGGATGGGGCTTGAGTATGGAGCACTGCAGAGGACAAGCGCATGCAGGATCTGGTATACTTGGCACCAAGATGAAGGTCATCGCTGCCCAACTCAAGGAGAAATATCCCATGGCGGTGATCACACCCACTTCCACCTGTGCACTCAATGTTCATCTTGCTAATGGCATGCCATTGACTGGAGTGCAAGATGTGATGTCCATTCTGAAGAAGACGAATTCGTTTTTTAAAGCGTCTCCGTTGCTGCAGAGCGAACTTGATAATGCTATCTCCATCCTGTGTCAGGGAAACATAGAAAAAGAAAACATTCTCAAAGAGGACTCGCGTTCAACCTGGACTGATCTTCATAATGTGTTTGAGATGGCCGTTGATTTGATGGAGCCGCTTCTGCTGTGCATGGACAGCATACACGACAATGAGGATCTGAAATGGAACGACCAAATCACCAGTGACGCTTACGCCATTGCTGAGGCCTTGGCGGACTTTGAGTTCATTGTAACGTTGGTTATTTTGAAGAACGCATTATCTTTTACGAGAGCTTTTGGTAAGAACCTACAAGGAGAAACCATTGATGTGTTTTTCGCCGCCAACAGCTTAACAGCAGTACTGCATTCATTGCACGAGGTATCGGACAATCTCGAAGTATACCATGAATTCTGGTTTGAAGAGGCGGTCAGTTTGGCGACTGCAATGGAGATCCCAGTGAAAGTCCCGAGGTTGTTCCTTCGGAAGCAACAGGCAGTGGAGACCATGGAAATACATGCGGAGTCGTTCTTTAAGGAGTATGTTACTCTGCCAGTTATGGAGTACATTATGCAGGAGGTCAAGGACGTCTTCTCTGAGAATCATCTCAAGGCGCTCAAGTGCTTGTCTCTCGTCCCCGCAGTCATGGGCCATATGAGGTTTAATACCTCCGAGGAGACCCATGCCGACATTTACAGGAGCGATTTGCCCCATCCAGACACGCTCCCTGCTGAACTACATTGTTGGAGGATAAAATGGAAACACAGAGGGAAGGAAGTAAGCTTGCCGTGCACCATTCACAAAACCCTTCAGCACTCTGATGTGAAGTTCTTCCCCAATGTTAATGCGTTTTTGAAAATATTAGCCACGTTGCCAGTGTTGAAGCTAGATGGGAATCACGGTGAAACCGCACAAAGACGCTTACAAGCTTACCTCACAGACACTGCGGTAAACCAAAGATGTAAGAATCTGGCTGTGCTGAACATCAATTATCATATAAAAACAGACCTGGAAGAAATGGTTCAGTGTTATTTAAAAACGTACCCAGAAGAAAGTGAGAGTAATTAACAGGTGTGTATGTATAGACTCTCCAAGTTTTGACTGCAAAAATCTTTGAGTTGTGTAATTATTTTGTTTTTCATCACAATGCCAATTGTTTATTTTCATGTGTCTTTTCCCCCTGGAGAAATATAGTACTAATTTTTTTTTACATTTGTGAGGACCTTCAAAAGATTCACCATTTAAATATCTGCAATTTGGAGAGTGGTCTTGCATTTTGTTTGCTTGACTTTCTTGACTTCACTGATAAATGACAAAAATAACTTTGAAAATCAACCATTAAAGACAAGTTTGTGTTTGTATAAACTGGTCCAAAGTGTAATAAAATGAAAGCACTTTTGATGCGGTCTTCTATACGGATGTCATTTCTTTCTACTGTCACAGGTATACACTACCCCCAATAGAGTCTGGCTGCAGACAAGATGCACTCTCAGCCGCGCATGCGCACTTGACACATGCTCTGTCAGCTGCATGCATGCGCTTTGAGGACATACACGCTCAGGCTCACACATGCGCTACTGCAGCTAGCCTATTATATATTTACTTGGTAGCTACTAAAAGGTCCCATTAGATAATGCATTAAATAACAGTAAGCAAAACATTTGCTACAGGATTTATTCACCTTTGTAAGTGTTATTTAATAAAAATACAACTGTTCTTTGTTAGTTCTTCAGGTCCATTAAATATTAATAGGTCCGTAATATATCAAAATATACATCTTTTAATTATAATTATGTATTAGACAACATTGAAATTAACATTAGTTAAGGCAAATACTTCTACAGCATTTGTTATTCATTGCTAGTTCATGCTGACTAATGTATTTATCCAGTGTCAACAAATGAAACCTTAAGCGTTACCATTTACTCTTTGGAAATGTATTGGTATATTTATTCCTATGAAAAACAGGAACTGAAACAGGTTGGACATTCATGTATCAATATTGGTGGTAATATGCAACAACCTTTTTTAAACAGATTAATTTTAGTCTTGCTCCAACTAAATAGTTTTGCGTAAAAATACAAAAGATGCACAGCACTGCTTCATGCAGATAGCGTTCTGCCTTCTGTTGTATCTTTTTTACACAATTTGGTAACAAATGAATGCGACCAGAATAGTTTTATTTTGTGAGCAACATAGGTTTAGTAAGATCACTGTCTTTAATAATGTTTAGTAAATATTTTGTAAATGCAATAAAACCTATTTGCAATGCAAATGCTTAAAATAAACTGAAAAGTGATGTTAAACATAATAGTGCATGAATAACATCTGTTGCTTTGTATTTAGTCAATTCCACTTTGGTCCTCAAGAGAGCACCATTTGCAAGTATGTATTTTCTTAAAAGAATTATGCCATTTTAAACTACTTTAGTGTCAATAGATGGGTGGGTTCAATTACAATACAAAGGTTTGTTAATGAGGTCGTACCAAACCTTAAATCACCTTCAAATCACCAAGGAGCTGCTGCAGGTCTCGTATTGTTTCAAGAGGGTTTGTATCCATGTGTGTGTAAATTTAAAGCACATACACCATAAAAATAAAAAATAAAAAACATTGCAAAATGTACATTGTTGTCATACTTAGTTTTCACCCCACTACTGATTAGAGGGAAAAGACAAAAGAGTGGAAATTTGAGGATACAGAACAGCAGGCCAAACAGATTGTGCATGTGTGCAAATAATCTCTTATCCAAAAAATCCATTAGAAAGGCTTGCACTAAGGTTTCTGATGTCAGTTTTTTTTTCTTACTGTCACTTTTGCCACTTTGAAGTCTGCTTTTGGAATTTCTGACATGATATTTTAATTGGGGTAAGGTATTACTTTACAGTTTGGCCATGCATTGTGGATGCAATGTAAGTTATATGCAGAGCACTGGCAGCATCACTGGATATCTACTGAGCTGACTGTGCCCCACCCCATGGGTTACACAAGGAAACACACATGCACACGAAGCACATGCTGCTATCATTGCAGGCTCCACTAGATGGTATGTTGTACACATGTAAGAATGAAAAGAACAAAAGAAAATTGGATGTAGCTTCATTCATGGAGGGTGGGTCCGATATCCACCCCAAATCTCAAAACCATACATGCATTTCATGTTTAACTGGCTAATAACTCCTAATAGAAAGTTGCAAACAATACAGTATCATAATTTGTATATATTTTTTTTAATATTTTGCATATGTAACTGTGGGGATATTTTGTATATGTAAGTGTTTTTAATATATTCAATAATACAATTTTGTAAAAAATCATTATGTACTTAATTCAAACTGAGACCGTTGTTCCTTTAGCATATGTGCTCAATTTTATGAGACAGTGAATCTCAATAATACATCAATAATAGACGTTTAAAATATTGTATATGGCAGTTGTATCTGTATTATTATGTTTTTATAGTTGACAACTGTTTTAGACCCTTATATGTGATATGTTATGAACCAGTCTTCAGATCAACAAGTCCCAGAAACATGTAGCGTTCGCTGGCAGAAATGGTTGAAGAAGTGGGTGGATGTGGATGTGTGACAGTGTTGAAATGGTTAAACGAGCGGCGTCTCCACCCGATGCTGGCCAGACGCTGTCGGCTGCAGGTGATAGTTCACTCCGCAGACCACGAGCGTTTTCCGAGGAAACACGGGGACCGGGGCGGTGTCTTGTCATACAGCTGTCAACGGAGTCGCCTGGACGGTGTCTTTTCTATAAAGTAATCTTACGTTTATAACTGAGAGAAAACAAGCACATCGAAATTACTCGCCGAGAGAAGTGCGCAAGCGCGTGCGCTACAACACAGGGAATTTCTACAATCTGGAAGGATTTCTCTTATCAGAAGGGACATTTAAAGGAAAGAGCATCGCTGTTCTGATTAAAAAACAAAACAAAACAGATTTTATGCGCTGTGGTCCTCATTTCTGAACCGTTTCTCATAAGATCCAAGCCTTCGCCTCGTCGTTGTCGATCATGGCATGGCCCTGTATCACCAGGGCTTGCTGCATCAACCGCTTCTGGAGTGAGTTGGACAAAGGTGACATTGCAGTGCCTTTGGTTTTCACGAAGTATTCAGATGTGGCCGAGGTGCAACATCTGCACCCTCAACCCAAACCATTAATATCACAAAAGCCGGTCATCGCAGAATCCCAGCCTGCCCATAGCGCTCATCAGGAGGCGTCGACCAGAGCGACTCACGCCGCTGCTGATGCCGCAGCATCAGCACCTCAAGACGGGTCAGGCGCTTCTGTGATGCGCCAGGATTTCAAAGCCTGGAGTGTGCGTCCGGAACGAAGCTGCAAACCCAAAAACGAGTATCACCCATCAAAGACTCCTTTCAACAACGTGACTCAGTACCAAAAAGATTACCAACCATGGCCCGTTCCGAAAAGAGGAGATCATCCGTGGATTCCCAAACAACCCACTCCTGCTGCACCTTGTAAGGCTGAGAGCAAGTTCTCCAAACAGGAGTTGGCCATTTCAGAGGTTGAAACCGGTGTGGAAAAATGTGAGATCGAAGAAAAACAACACGAAAAAGAGAGTAAAGAAAGGAGAAAGAAGTTAGACAAAAAAGAGCATGTGTCAGAGGGGATCAAAATGGAGCAAGATGTTGCTGTGGAGGGAAAGAGGAGGTCTGCTGCAGATGTTGTCAACAGGCAGATTAAGGAGGAGGTCACATCTGGAAGTTCATATAGGTAAATATAATACAAATCTGTTTCATTTTTATAAACTTTGTCATTGTTAAGTAATCCTGCTTTAATTGCCTGCTGGTGACATAAAATGCATGTCACAAATTCAGAGAAATGTTAACAGATATTAGAATGAAAAATATAAATCAGAAAATATCTAGCTGTTTTGAGATTATTGGGATTGGCCCATTCCCAGTTAACAATTTTTGCTGCCCAGAACATCCTGGTAAGGTTAGTTTTCAGCATCTGCCAACACTGTCATTGTCTAATCACTTTTACATCAATTTTTAGTAAATATTATATGAAACTCTTCTTTTAATTTCAGCAGTTTTGCGTCATTCTTTTGCTTTCATTTAATTGTTGCATTATGTATCTGCATTTTATCAGCACCATTATTTGTAATTCTGTTTTCTACATATCACCATTTAAAAACTCAGTCAATATATGCTCCTTTCAACTGTGTCGGCTGTTCTTAAAACTCATAAAGCCCATACATATTAGCAGACAAATATTACCTGATTACCATGAAATGATTAATTTGATAATGTACCCAAAATCAGCTCCCTTGTTGGGGGCTGTAATTATGTATATTCTAGTTTTGGGGGAACCAACCTTAGAACTTGGCATTTTAAAACCCCTCATTTTTACATCAATCTGATTATTGGGTACCTTTTCTTATTTTAGACCAAGATTCAGTATATCAGATCACTGCAGCTAATTACCTTATCTAAGCACAAGATATAAGGAAAGATTTAGATCCAGTCTTTGTAAAATATCGAGTCACCAGTGTAATTTCCTCTCTGTGGGTGTCTGAGGCTTTTTTTTTACACCAAAATATGTCGAGTCATTCTTGAGTTTTCAGATCATTTTGTGCACACTCACTCTGCATAAAGCTGTAATACAACACCTCAATGTCCCAATTAGTTTGCCCTGATTTCTTTACAAGGCATCTGTTTTGGTTGAGTAATTATGCTGAATATTGACTTTACTCTCTTTAAATAGGTCAGAACCTCAATTTTAGATGGCATCTTAATAAAGCATATACATTAACTCATGGTTGCTGATCTGTTATCTTTTGTCATATTATTTGTTTTCGTTTTCTCACAATGAACCATAAACCAGTTTTGATTACGCTATGATATGTATATGTATAATTATTTAAACCTAAGATTAATTTACAAAATTTCTGTTTCTCTAGTACGGAGTTCAAGGCTTATAGAGATGTCAAACCAGTGAAACCCATCAAAGCGAAATCTCAGTACAAACTCCTAGTGGAGGAGAAGACCAACCTGGAGACCAGTTACAGTGCCACCTTTAAAGGAGAGCAGGTCAAACCTCATGCCACAGACAACAAGCTGTTGGAGCGCCGTCGGATACGAAGCCTGTACAGTGAACCAAGCAAAGATTCCAGCAAGGTAGGATGCTTTCTCAGGTGCCCTGTTTTCTTACCATAGTGATGAACTCAGTAATTTCAGATATGAGGGTTATCATCAGAAACTTAATTATACTGTGAGAGGTGAAATTGTAATGCAAGATTATGAATTTTTCAGAAATATTTTATTAATATGAGGCTCCAACATCTGTCACTCTAATGGTATCAGTTCTGAGATAGAAAAACGAAATCTTGAAAGGATAGTTCATCCACTTATTTACCCTCATAACATTCCATGCAGTGTTTAGTATTATTTGTAAACTATTATAGTTCTTTTCAGATTTTCAGATTTCAGTCTAAGTAATTTTATGTGCTTTTGTCATTTTTATTAGTTTTTGTCAATATTTCTATATAGTTTTATTTTATTTTTATTTTTGTTTAATATTTATTTTTAAGTATTTTTAGTACTGCAATCTAAACTTATATTTCAGTTAGTTGTGGATGCAAAATTTCTCATTTGTTTATATTTAAGTTTTTCATCTAATATTTTATTTTATTTTGTTTTATTTCAACTTTATTTTAATTAATGAAAACATTTTTAATAGTTTTAGTTAACAATAACAACACTGACTGCATGACTTATTTTCTTAGGAGACGTTTTAAAGAATTGTACTGGTTGCTATTTGCCATGCCTTTAACCCCTATGGGTATGGGACTTTCCATTTTAAAAAAGAGAGGAAAAATACAAAAAGTGGCATTTGACAATCTTCCCAAACAGTGAGCTATTAACTGCTGTGACCAGAGTCTGTGAGTTGAATACGAGAACCAGATCAGTCGTGAATCATTCTAATTAGGTCAAGATCCGGTTAGAGGAATAGTTCACCCAAAACTGAAAATTTGCTAAAAAAGTACTCACCCTCTGGCCATCCAAGATGTTTGTTTATTCATAAGTTTGTTTCTTTATCAGAACAGATTTGGAGAAATTAGCATTACATCATTTGCTCATCAGTGGATCCTCTGCAGTGAATGAGTCCCAACAGCTGATAAAAACATTACAATAATCCACCAGTAATCCACACAACTTCAATCCATAAATGTGTTTTGAAGTGAGAAACTGTGCATTTGTAAGAAGCTTTAAAATTTCTCCAAATCTGTTCAATTAAAAAAAATGTCTAAATCATGAATGTCCTGTGATTGAGTAAATTTTCATTTTTGGGTGAACTATTTCTTTAAAAGAACGATTTGTTCACGGATCGGACATTGGGGGCTTTATTACTCAGAATCTCTTTCATTAGAAGATTTCGTATATTTGTGTTTTTGTATGTTAGTTTTTTTGTGTTCTAAAACATAAAAATACCATAATCTGTTGGCAGATATTTAAGAAACATGCTAAGTTAACATACTTGTTTATCTGAAAAACAATGCTACAGTCATTCTCCTTTGAAAATGTGTGTTCGGGGCCAGAATGTCGGTCTCTGTTTTGGTTTGTGAAACCCGCCCAGTGCCAGTTTACCCAATTGTATTTCGGCACCTGGGTTGCCAGTTGGCGGAAAACACAACGTATTTCATTTCATTCATCGTCAAGTGCGCTTGTTCCTGTTGGTGTCATTAATCTGGCAACCTGCTTCAAGTCTGAGGAGGAGGGGCCGGGTGAAAAAAAGCCTCTCCAATATTTTGAATTTGGACTGCAATTCCTAGTTCAACCACTCGGTGTCAATGCTACATACAGCACCTTTACGTAAAGTATTAAGATTTCCAGATTAAGGTTTCTGTCCTGAGTAGTACATTCTTCAAAATTTCTTCAGTCGTCTTTCACAGAAGAAAGTAATACTAGTTTGGAAATAAAAATAACAGAATTTTAATTTTTGGTCAAAAGATTCCTCTTTAATGTAAAAGCAAATATGTTAAACAAGGACCGTTTTTTTAGTGTTGATGTGCATGTAATGTGTTGATGTAGCCCCTCCCTCTCTCACTCTTATAGGACTGTTCTGACAGTGACAGCAGCTCTGTTCTGTAGTCAGGTGTGTTCAGTGATTCTTTTGGATAGCATGGATCTAGAGTATTTCACCATACAGCTGCACCATCACAGAGATCCTCAGTGGGACCAATTCTGATTAAATCCCCTTCACAATGAGGATTTTCTGAACACTATGCTTTTTTCTTTTGCATGAAACAATAGTATCTTCACTATCAAGAATGGCTCTATTTGGTTTCCGTTATAAGTGAATACAGATGATTTGTGCAGGGTTACTGGCTTCAGAAACATGGAGCAGAAGTGGTTGAGTGCCAAGAGATACTAATAGGGCTCCACTCCATTAGTATCAAAACTAAGCTCACATTGATCACTGTGATCATGCTATTGTGCAAGATATTTGGATGAAGCACAACATTGCTAGAATATGGAAACCTTGCAAAATAGCAGAAATCTTCCATCATTGGAAAGTAAAGGTAAACTAGTCACATATTATATATGCTATATAACTGTTGTGACAAATTTTGATAGCTGCTTTAAAGGACTTGGCTTAGACACAAGCTTTCATCAAAAATGACTGCATCTCTTTTTTTTGAGTATGCAGAACAAATCACATCTTGTTTTAAACACGTCATCTGCATCTAGCACATTCAATATGGTCGGAAAATCACATCCTAACACGTATTTCTGTCATGAGATACTAACTTGGATGCCACAGTACTAAATGAAACATGATTCACATTTTCAAAATTATTTTATTGACATCATTTTAAATGTACAGTGTGCACTGGAGGGCCAGTGATTGTGTTATGACTGTAAATTACACATTTCTCCTGTTTATTTATTTGTTTCCTAACTGTATGGCCTTCAGAAGGTCTGAGTGCTTACCATAAAGGTTTGTGGGTAAAAATGACAAACTACAATACACTACTGTTCAATACGGAGCCCCACACATGACATGCAAGAAAAAATAAATAAATCATGCGCACAATTTACTAATTTGTTCCCTCGATGTACTAAAATGTGCACACGGTTACTATTTCGTTCCCTCAATTTGCTAATTTGTTCCCTCGATTTGCTAAATTTTGCGCACAATTAAAAAGATTTAGTACATCGAGGGAATGAATTAGTAAATCATGCACACAATTTATAAATCGAGGGAACGAAATAGTAAATCATGCACATGATTTAGCCTACTATTTTTTTCCTGCATGCCATGTGGGGGGCTCCGTAGTTCAAAATTTTTGATGAATGCCATGTTGTGGGTTATTATTATTATTCAAAGTAACTGTTTTCTATTTAAAATGCAGTTTAGTCCTGTTAAGGCAAAGCTGAATTTTTCAGCTGCCATTACTGTAGTCTTCAGTGTCGCATGATCCTTCAGAAATCATTCTAATGATATAATTTTTTCATGATATATTTTTTCAGGATTATTTGATGAATAGAAAGTTTAACTGAAATATAAATCTTTTGTGAAATTATAAATGTTTTTAAAGTAACTTCTGATCAACTTGCTTTTTGATAGTTTTTTTTTTTCAGGATTATTTGATGAAGACCCCAAACTTTTGAATTGTAGTGTATATGGTAAAAATAATAAAGCATATTTATTTTTATGTTTATTTTTAAAAACAAAAAGGAATAGTTACATTATATATATATATATATATTATATATATATTATATATATATATATATATATATATATATATATATATATATCAGTTTGAAATAATGCATCAAAATGTCTCAATTTTTGTTTCTGTAGGTGGAGAGGCATAATATATCACTATCCAAGCCAAAAAAGACAACAAGCCATAGCAAAACAGTGAAAAAATCAAAGGAGAAGCCAATCCCTGGGAGTCAAGCTGCCAAGAAGAAAACCTCAGTGAGCAACCAGGAGCCAAAGCCAGAGGGAAGGGTCACCAAGAAAAGCAAAGAAATGATCAACAGACTAGCCGAGGCAAAAGATTAAGTGCACTTTTGTGTTTGGGGGGGTTGAGGAGGCTATAATACAGAATAGAGGACTCTCATCCCCTTGTTCATGACCTTACTCTAATGGCCCGACTCTGATCGTGTCTTTACCTATGTATTGTATTGGATCAAGGCTTGTCTGCTTGATTTGTCTTGACTGTGTGGCCACTGTCCAGTCTGTTATTGATCTATCTTTGCTTTTGCCCTGTGTCTGCTCCCTTTCCATATACATCAATAGCTTTCTCTGTGGCAAAGATGATTCACGGATCCTTGTTGCATGCTGCCTCTGAGCAAATGGCCAAATGCCTTATTATATAGGATAAGGTTTTTGCTTTATCTTGCATTCAAAAATATTTACTGCAAAAATAATGGTCTTTTCTTTCAAGCAATCTAATTCAATGTATTATGGACTTCATTTGAAATATATGGACCTCTCTAATTAGATGCACCAATAGCATTGCTCATACACTAAGATGTAATTTTTGTCACCACACATTTGGATTATAACAATGTTGTATTCCTCACAAATGATCAACAATGAACACTAAGAATGTCTTAACATCTCAAACTGCATGTTTAAAGGTTGTGTGACTGTGTTACGCCTGAAATTAGCAGTTAGGAGCCTCACAAGTCAACAAGAGTACCACGTTTAACAAATGAACACAATCCAGCTTTCACTTTTAAGCATCAAAAAGAGGATTTCAGATCTTTCGACAACAGTGCCAGTAATTTTTAAACAAACTGAGACATGGTCTCTCTTAAAGGTATACTTCACCCCAAAATGAAAATTTAGTCATTAATCACTTATCCCCATGTCGTTCCAAACCCGTAAAAGCTCAATTTGTCTTCGGAACACAATTTAAGATATTTTGGATGAAAACCGGGAGGCCTGTGACTGTCCCATAGACTGCCAAAGTAAATAAAAGTGTCAAGGTCCATAAAAGGTATGAAAGTCGTCGTCAGAATACTCCATCTGCCATCAGACGTGCAATCTGGGTTAAATGAAGCGACGGGAACACTTTTTGTAAGCGAATAAAACAAAAATAACAACTTTATTCAATAATTCCTTTGTCAACGGTCTCCTCTGTGTCTCTCCATATCACCGTATGCTGTGTATGCTCTTCTGTATCATCCACACCACAAGGATGCGCTGTTTCTACGTTTATTTAGCTTTGATTTGAAATAAAACAGTGCATCCTTGTGGCGTGGATGACACAGAAGAGTATGCACAGCATACGGTGATATGGACAGACACAGAGGAGACCGCTGACAAAGGAATCCCTGAATAAAATCGTTATTTTTGTTTTCTTCGCTAGTATTCTGATGATGACTTTCATATCTTTTATGGACCTTGACTCTGTTATTTACTTGGCAGTCTATGGGACAGTCCCAGGCCTCCCAGTTTTCATCCAAAATATCTTAATTTGTGTTCCGAAGACAAACGGAGCTTTTACGGGTTTGGAACGACATGGGGGTAAGTGATTAATGACAAAATGTTCATTTTGGGGTGGAGTACCCCTTTAAAGTGTTATTGTTACCATGTAGTGTAGAGCATTATGCTATGGAGACATATTTACGCTTAGCTTGCTCTGCTCTCAATAAAGCAACATTTAGATGTGCTCTCATATGCATCATGCTATGTAATAAGAGAATTTACTGATGTAAACCTAAAACTACCTGCTTTTCTTGCATATGCTGTAATATGGATGATTAAATTGGGAAGAATGCTGTTAAGCATACAGCTGAGGTCCATGTGATTGACAGACAGAAGCATGCCCTTCAAAGTCATCTGTATGTTAATCATCATTCTGACCCGATCTGGTCTGGATGGGTGAGAGCCCTCTCAGTGTAAATCTACAGCCTCTAGGTCCCGAGCTCCTCCTGGGTTGTCCTGCACGTGCTGTGCACACCATTCTAGGTGCTATCCTCAAGCTATGCTTTCCATAACAGTAGTGCCTGTATATTGAGCAACATAGGGCCATCAGATGTCCAAGTGATAATTCTAAGTGTGATGTGCTTGTGTTGTGAGCTTGCATTGAATGAAACAGATTAAAATCATTAAAGCAATACATTTGCAATGTGGTTTGTGATTTCGAAATTTCATGGTTGATAAATCTTGTGGCATCATGCTTTAATGGAAAATGGCCTCATGAAATATAAATCTTTTAATAGAACAGGAAATTGTAATTATTTATTTAGAACACACACACATGTATCTATATGTGTGTCCACAAATGTATTTAAAAAAAATTAAATAATATATTTTACACAAATCAACACATCTTTTGATTAAACAGGAAATTGTAAATAATTATTTCAAAAACACACACACATATCTCTCTATACTATACTATGCCATACTATACTATATAGCTACATATATATGTCCACATATGTGTGTGTATTTAAATACACACACACACACACACACGTATATTCATTTTTATATTTGTTTTATTGTATTTATTTTAGTTTTAAAAAACTGGTTCTTTGACTTGAAGGACTTTTCTACATATGACTGAAGCATACTAGAGGAATACTGATCCACAATTATTATTATTTTTTTTTTTAATTTTTAAAGAGACAAAATAAACTCATTTATGTGATGCTATTGATAAAACTAAAATAATCTTACACTTTAAAAACACAGATGGTGATGGTGGTGCTGCCGGCTGCCATTGTCAGTAAAGAAACATTGATGCACAGGACTCCAAGCAGCGGCTCAGTCGTCCTCACAAAATTCAATAAATAATTCAAGTCTCAGGCTCTGCATAGTGTTGGCTAATTCAAGTCACTGGACAAATACTGTTTGGGTGTGGTATAGTGGAGCTTCAAAGAAAAAATGTGAAAAGCATAAATGGAACTGTTCCACTGAACTCTTCATGTAAAACTCAATCAAATGTACACAATTTCACAATCTTAAATCCCATTACTTCTGATGATATTTGAATGAACATTGTAATGAATTCCCCTAACATCCTTTTTTTAATATATGAAAACATGTCCTCACGTGCCCTCCAGTGGTTATTTTGAGTGCTGTTATTTTGATTGCATTTCTGCCACTTGTTTTTCGATTTTGAAACATAAATAAAACCAATAAAAATTACATCTTTTGATTATATGCATATAACATAATACCAGTAACAAACTTTGCAAATTGGAAACCAATAATAAAATTAGATCATTTTATTTTAATTTATATACTCCTTTAATACTATTAATTGTATAATATATGTTTCTTCTTGTTCTGTTCCAAATAAATTGTAATGCACTTCCGCACAGTTGTAAAACTGTATTTACTTTAATCTTTCTGTAATTTCCCATGTCAGCAGAAAGATTCAGGCGGGCTTTTATTTTGTCAGTGACACGGAAACACACGTCACGACCTTCACCATCCTCTCAAACAAACAAATTACCCGCGTTCCTGTCTGTCTCCTCATCCGCCCAACGGACATTAAGTTTTAGGTGATTTACTTTTCCAAACAACGAAGCAGTTTTACAGAACAGAGTCCAGTTACTCAGTATATGTTAAGAATATGTCATTTTCCTTTACATTGATGCCTGAATGTGTGCGCGCGCTTCTGAGCCTCGACCAGTTAATAAAACTGAACTAGCAACTGATCCTCAAACCAGTCCGTGACTCGTTAACATCAGAGTAAGTGACTTTAATCTTTCATAACCTCTCTGGCACTATCACGGTGTTGTACTGAGATGTGTTAGCTTGTGTAGGGTGAAGTAAACAACAAGCCCTCGACCTTGTTTACATCTCAAGTAACGTAACTAAACGTTTGTTTACATCGCACGAGCTGACGTTTATAATGTTTTAAAGGCACGGTAAGAGTGCTGTCATCACCAAATCTAGTATCTTTAGTATTCTGATTTTTTTTTTATTGATGTAGCTGTTCGCTTTCTCAAAAGGTTAAGATGGCAAAAAGAAGAAATGTCTCTAAAATAGTGGTGGCGTGCGAGTGGGCATCATGCACTTTCAAGAGTCAAAGCATGGAGGAGTTGAGTGATCATATGTCTCTACATCTGAAAGAGCATCTTGGGGAAGGAGATGCAATGGAGGAACTGGGTAGGACATTGTAATGCATGCATAAGTAGACAAATAAGGCAGATCTTGAATGCAATGTCTGTGAAAACATTTGAATTGTTTTTAAATCGTAGTCAGTGCATATATTTTAGGATGACTGTGTCTGATATCTTGTCTGTTATAGAGGATTATCCATGTCTGTGGAGGGGCTGTGAGTTCCTGGCGATGGGAAGCCAGAGTGAGCTGATCGCTCATGCCCATTTCCACATCTTCCACAGCAAGCTGAAATACATTGGGACTCAGCTTCTTGAATCCCACCCCGAACTGCCTAGTTGCACTCAGGACCTCCACAGCAGCAGCCTAGTCCCGGATGTCTCTGAGGGGTTCGTCTGTCAGTGGCAGCACTGTGATGTTAGTATTGCAGCATCTGTTTTACTCTAAAGGAATAGTGTACCCAAAAATGAAAATTTGCTGAAAATTTACCCAGGCCATCCAAGATGTAGGTAAGTTTTTTTTCTTTTCATAGGAACAGATTTGGAGAAATCACTTGCTCAGCAATGGATCCTCTGCAGTGAATGGGTGCCGTCAGAATGAAGGTCTAAACAGCTGATAAAAACATCACAATAGTCCACAAGTAATCCACAAGTGTACTCCAATCCATCAAGTCCTCTATCTTTAATATTGATTTCTTGAGTGAAAAAATTAGGTCTTGTCTGAATCATTAGAGAAATACGCACAATTTAAGCGCTGATTACAAACAAAAACAGTCCTAAACAAATATGTTAGTGGATTTTGATTTGAAAGGACAACAGGGGATGGACTTTTTCCACTGGATGAAATGTTATTATCGATTATGTACAGGTATTTTCGGCCAAACTGATGGTTTAAGGTTAAAGATGAATATGTTATTTTTGACGGCACCCATTCGCATTAAAGGATCCATTGGTGAGCAAGTAATATAATACTAAATTTTTCCAAAATGTTCTGATGAAGAAGCAAACTCATCTACATCTTGGATGGCCTGAGGTTTACTACATTTTCAGCAAATTTAAATTTTTGGTTGAAATATTCCTTTAATTTCAACATTATATAATGAGCTTGTCTATTATTTATTTATTTTGGTTTATCAGAGTTCCTTTAACAACCCTGAGTGGTTTTACCGTCATGTTGACATGCATGCACACTGCACTGAGCTCCAGCCCCTTCCTGATCGACAGCAGGCTCTCTTCTGCAGCTGGTCAGGTAGGCGCTGAAAGCAGGAATGTTTCACCAGGGTTTCAAATGTTCCTATGTGAAACATTTTTGCTCTTTTTACAGGCTGTGATGCTTTCTTTAAAATCAAGTACCGCCTACGTGAGCATCTGCGCAGTCATACACAGGAGAGGCTGGTCGCTTGCCCCACCTGTGGCTGTATGTTCTCCAGCAATACCAAGTTCTTTGATCATATCCAGAGACAAGCAGAACCAGAAGGTCAGTTTATTTAGGATAGTTTCTCTTCACTCGCTGACCATATAGCAACTCTGATGTTTAAGAATGTCCATTAAATATCACTTAAGTCTGTAGTTGTTTTATAAAGACGTTTTATTACAGATTCTCTTACATGTGGACATTGTGACAAAGCATTTGCCAATGAGAGGCTGCTGAGAGACCATGTTCGTCAGCATGGTGAGTTAAACCTTGATAAGTCATTTAAACTTTTGAGACAGGGATAGACAATATATCAATACCATATCAGTTACTGGCTGACAGATTTAAAGGGGTCCTGAACTGCATTACTTATTTTTTTTTTAATGCATTTTTTAAGAGGTGCACTTATAATGCTACTATGATTTTTACATAAAAAGTTGACTGAATTTTCAAATTAAGGCATTTTCTGCCCAGATTTTAGCCCTCTGTTCTGAACGCTCTGTTGGAAGGGTGTCTGCTGTGAGATTTCAAGTGAAACGCTCGTTGCTATGATTGGCTGGCATACAAAATAAGTAGTACATGTGGAACTCTCTCTAAAAGACTACATTTTTACTATTACAGCTGTTGAGATTAACTAATCGTGAAAAGTGTTGATTATAGCATTATATTTAGATCTACTCCTTTCACAGATCTAAATATAAAGGTTCATTGTAGTAGACTGTTTAGAGCATGAATGAAGTGATCTTATCATTGCAACGCAAGTTTTGCGCTTTCACGAATGCTTTTATCTTAACTACCAATGCAAACCTGATGTTTATTAAGAGATTCATTGTGCAGTGTAGTCTGTGTAATTGATCATAAATTTGCACTGTGATTGATAGCTCCAGCTATTATAAAGGGAGCATTCTTTAATCGTTTTCTGTATATAATTTAATCACAATTTAAATAACGTTATTTTCATGCTACTAAGAGAAACAACGTGTAGCAGTCACTGGCTTGATTTGCTGATGCATAAACAGCATTAAATGATTTTGAGACAAAGAACATCTGTACATGAATCATTACATATAAGAAATCACTGATCGCAGATTAAGTGTTGGAATGAACACAGTTACTTACATGTTGTGGTAATACTGTCGGATCGGTGTCTTACAGTAAAAGTGTTTGCAAAGCCTGCGCCGAAACTGTGACTGATTTACCAAAGAATCCACAGTGAAATGTACCAAACAAACAAATAATGCTCTACTGAGACATCCACACAGTTGAAAATAAATAAGCACTTTTCTATGATTAAAATTCTTTGGAAGGTAATGGTATTTTTAGTTTGATGATCCTGCATTGCTCTTCTCTCCTTTATCTCACTAACACTCCAGTGGGTGGCGCCAAAGGCACAATGATCTGATTCTGCAGAGGTGGTCTTTCGCTGCACTATTACGTCATAAAGTGGCAAAATCTGAAACGAGTCGTTTTCAGAGCTTGGTTTCAATAAAAGCTGTTTTTGGACTAACGAGGAAGTTTTGAGCTCTTAAACTTACAGGATGTTTTTTTTTTTTTTAATACTAAAATGACCTCAAAAGATTGAGGAAAATTAGATTTCTTAATTCATGACCTCTTTAAATTTATTGGATATGAAATTGTGCATGCACATTTCCTGATTTTACATTTAAATTACATTATAATGTAATTTACATCGTACATTATAATGTAATTCTAAAATATAGAGTTTAGTTTTAATGTTCTGTATATTTTCTTTATTTATTTAGGCAAAATAGTATGGAATTTTAATATCAACTATAGGATGAAAATAATTATCAGCTTATGATTATTATCCAGAATGCCATGCATCCCTAAATTTAGGATGCTTTATAAAAAATAGACATATTCTGAAAAATAGTATTGTTCTTTATAGATGCTTTGTATGTCATGTCATATTTATTTATATACTGCTTTATTCAGTACAGATTGTTTCAAGCAGCTTCACAGTTATGAACACGAAAATAACAGTATTTGATTTGATTATTTTATGAATGGTTTTAAAGTATTGTAAAACACAGACAGAAAGAAAGAAAAAAAGCACAGATGAACAGCAAAAACAAAAAACATACAAACAACAAAACAGCTGAACTGCCTCAGTAATAAATACAGTTGAATTGAGTATAATTGAAAATAACAGTATTAATAGTGTCTTTATTTAGCTCAGTTCAGTTTTGTTTACATTCAATGTTGTCAGCAGTGTTATATATATAAACCTCAGTTTCTTCTACCCTTTTTTTTTTTTGCAGTGAATCATATAAAATGTCCTCTCTGTGACATGACATGCACGTCCCTTTCCACCCTGAAGATCCACATCAAATTCCGTCACTGCGATGAGAGGCCCTTCCCATGTGACTTCTGTGAGAGCAGGTGGCTGCCCAGAGTTTGCACACGGTCCACATGCACTCAGTGAAGTACTGAAGAATACATTTCTTACATTTAATGGTTTGTCTCCTTACTTTTAGCTTCAAGAACCAGCACGATCTGCGGAGACACATGGAAACACACAATGAGGGAGCAGCATACCGCTGCACAGTAGAGGGCTGTGGATACACCTCACGCATGGCACACACCATGAGCCAGCACTATAAACGAGTACATGAGGTCAGCCAGCAGAGGGTGCTATAACCTCAGCCATGTTTCATGTTTAAAAAAACTTTTTTGAGCTATGCTGACAGCATTTGATTCAAAATGTTGATTAGTACAGGAAATCATTTTGGGACATCCATACCGAACTATGAAACTAGTGTCATAGTGTTTACTGACATTGTTTGTGCAAAGACTGAATTGTGTCGGTAACAAATAACCAGGTGTTTATTTATTTTTTTTTAATTTTCAAGTTTATGCACTTGTACAGCTCAAATCAAAATCTTTTCTACTGATTAATTTTAGTGCTTTAATAATAAGCTTTGCATTTCTGCTTTTTTTTTTCCGCTTACCTTTTCATTTATATACATTTGTATTATTATTTAAATAAAAAAGTATTAATTTGTTTTAATTTTTTAGTGTTGATGTGGTCAACCTTAAAATAACGTATGATATCTGTCTGCAACAGGACAACATGGTTCCGAGGTATAAGTGTCATCTTTGTGACAAGACCTTCTCTTGGTGTTACACTCTCACCCTCCACCTTCGAAAGAAGCATCAACTCAAATGGCCATCTGGACACTCCCGTTTTAGGTATGCAATTAATAGTATCTTCAAGTGTATTTAGCTGATTCGTAGCTATTCATTTGCCTTTGTTGACTAAATATTGCTTGTTGAACAGGTACAAGAAGGATGAGGATGGGTATCTGCGGCTCAACATGGTGCGTTTTGAGACTGTAGAGGTTACGGAAGAGTTGATCAAAAACATGGCTGAAAAACGCACCCCTCGCAAGGTCTCTGGTTCAACTAATCACTCCAAGGAACCCATGCTGCATCCCGACAGCGGCAATAGCACTCCCCAACACTCTTCCTCACCCTCCTCTCCTTCCTCATCTTCCTCAACCTCAGAGCTCCTGGAGGGTACTGACAGCAGTGGATTAAAAGGTGATGAAACATCTGTGTATTGTGTGTTGAACACTGTGACTGAGGTCAGTGGGGATCCAGAGGAAGTGGCCCAGCCCGGTGGGCCATCAGGGGCTGT
The DNA here is from genome assembly GCF_018340385.1 of Cyprinus carpio. Taxonomy (NCBI): domain Eukaryota; kingdom Metazoa; phylum Chordata; class Actinopteri; order Cypriniformes; family Cyprinidae; genus Cyprinus; species Cyprinus carpio. The sequence continues at coordinate 13,857,235 of NC_056586.1, forward strand.
TAGAGCTCTGGCTGCAGTGGCTAGAGGTCTAGGAATGGATGTGGTGTAATCTCATACCTATCAAATGCAGTTTCATCAGAAATAACCTGTGTAAGAATACACAACCTGTTTAACCTCAATAGATTAAACATTTTTCATTAGATCTGTGTTTTTATAAACTAAAATGCAAAGTTTAGAGGATGTTGTATGCCATCATTTTTTTTTTTTTTTTTTTTTTAAGCGTTTTGCAAGTGTTTTATTTTAGGTTTTAACATGATCTCAGGTTTCTAATACATATTTGTACATTTATTTCCTGAAAACTTTTTTTTTTAATAAATTTTATCAAAATTTTACCTTTGATATTTCTAGCTCTGTTTTAAAACATTGACTTTTGCTTTTATTTTTATAATTACCAGGAACAATAGGACGAGTTTTTGAGCATAAATAGCTAACATCTAATTAATTTGTGTTGATATTTGTTGAATGTTTTGTATATTGTGCTGTATAATTGTTCCATTGTTTCCTTACTATATTTGTAAATAGTTGTGTATTTTTTAAAGCCCTTTAGTTTCAAATATATTGTTAACATTCAAAAAGAACAAGTAAAGTCATTTTTTCTCAGAAGTCATTTTAATATTTTTGTTTTTGGACAAAAAAAAAATCATTTTCACCACTGTACATTTCATGACTACACTTTGTTTCACATGAAGTGCTTGACGTACACGAGTCCATCAGATTCTGATGAAGTCCAGTTCACCGAGTCTCAGTGTCTCTGTGTGGGTGCGAAACAGGTCTGTCTGTGAGAGGGGTCATCCGTCTCGGAGACCCTGAACGTGCTGCCAGCATTGGGAAAAGTGGGTGTGGTTGGGTGTGTACGTAAGCAGCAGGTAGAGTCCTATTGAGTGAGCTGTAATGTAGGAGCCCTGTGCTGGGGTAAGCTGCAGAGAAGAGTCCTGGAGGCGGTAAGTGAGGATCCAGTGCAGTATGATGCATAGCCAGTAGGCGGCAACGCTCGCTCTCTTCTCTCAGGAAGGCCATGCGTTGCCGTTCCTCCATTTGACTCCTTTGCTCCAGGACCATGGACTGCAGATATGGCTCTCGTGGGTAAGCAGGGTGCCCCATCATGGCACGTTGCAGGGGGTCGGTTCTTATTAAGAGGTCCTTGCCCAAGAAGTCCCTACGAGGAAGATCTAAACCTCGGTAAACATTCCGCATAGACTCCCAGTGTTGAGGCGAGTAAGGCATCCTTTCGGTACCAGGTAATGGTCCCATTCCCAGAAAAGGTGAGACCAGCCTAGTTCTGTCAAGACCAGGGTGGCCAGTTGGGATTCCTATCGGCAAAGGAAGAGTTGAAAGAGGTGAAGGGTTAATAGCAGGGGCTCTGGGATCCTGCCACGTTTTTTCCAAAACTTTATGGTGTGTTGTAACCTCACGGTCCTGGTCGTCTCTCTTCTCCTCCTTCACTCTCACCTTGCTGCTTTTGGCATGGGGTTCATACTCGACTCTAATCTTCTTCTCAGCTGGCTCCCAGGGTTGGCTATCACTGTTTGGCCGCTTGAGATCCTCTCTCTGCTGCTTGGGTGATGAACTCTCTTTTCCTGCTGGCTTGTCATCAGTGGGATGCTGCTCACTTTTCACATCCTTTTCTATTTTGTCACTTTGGATCTCTTTGTGTTTTTGCTCCTCAGTTTCTCGAGTTTGTTGAGAAAGCTCTTGGGCTTGTGTTTTCTCTCTTGCCTGGTCCTCTTCCTTGGGCTCATTCGGAGAGGAACTTTTTAAGGACTCTGTTGGTTGTTTGTTGTCCAGGGCACTATTTCTGATGGGGGACAAATGCCGTCCATTTGATTTCTCTTTTGGTTCCCTGCAATGATTGAAATAAAACATCTATTTGAACTCTTGATCAGGTAGGTTATCTAGGACCAGGGGTCTCCAGTCCTGCTCATGGAAGCTAATGTCCTGTGGAGTTTATCTCCAACCTGCCCCAAACTTACCTGCCTAGAGGTTCTTTAGGTAATCATCAAGATCTTAATTAGCTGGTTTAGGCGTTTAATTAAAACTTAAGCTAAACTCTGCAGGACAGTGGCCCTCCAGGAGCAGGATTGGACACCCCTGGCTTAGGCAGTTAGCCCCTGCTAAACTGTTATGTGTGCAAAGAGGTCTGCATAATTGCAGAAAGTAATCCGTTAGCATTTCCAAATGTTCAATAACAGTTGCTCGGCTAGTGCAGGACTCCTTGGAAGTACCCAATTTGAAAATCTTTCCAGAACTAAGTGCTCATGAAGCAAATATGGCAGCAACCTGGTCACAGACTTTTGAGGATGCACATGCTGATTGAGCAACTGTCATTGAGGTGAAGGGAAATGTAAATGTATCACATTCTGAATGTACATTCTTGCTCTTGACAGACTAGCAAAATAGCTGGTACGTACCTTTCCTTGTCATCTTTGTTCTCTAGGGATTCTCTGTTATTTGCTGCCCTGTCCGGTATGGAGGGAGCTCTCTCGGTTTCAGAAGACCTTGAACATAGAGGGGGCGTTGGGAAGGATGAGGGTGTCTGGTGCAGTCTGTTCCAGGACTCTAGTGGTCCACTTGAAGTTGGCACTGTTTTACCATCTTTAGTCCCATGTGCTGCATTTGGTGCTGTCAATGTAATTAACGTCAGTCAGAGGAAGATTACATTTTTTAACCTACAGTAGAACCTTTCATGACAGGATAAATGATGTCCTTACTTATTGATGGGTTTCCTAGTCCTCCAAAGGCAGATGTACTCAGTATACTCAGGCCTGCAAAGGTGAGTGGTTTATTAAGAGACTCTACACAACAAGAAGGAATACGTGAGTTTAGATTTTGAGCAGTAATGTTGATCTAATATGAACTGAATTCTGAAGTCAGATTTAATCTTACCATGATTGGGGACTACACTGTGGAGATTGTTTGGAGTATGTGGTGGCGAAACTGAAGGGTGTGTGGGACCTAACAAGACAGATGCAAATACTGGTGAGCACAGTCTTGTTTCTGTCAGACTTCCTCTTAGAAAGTTTATGAAATGTATGTTTTATATAATCAGAGGACACTGCTCAATGATATCATGGGCGTTCATTAATGTTGACACTGACATTAGTACCTAACCCTAACCCAGTCCTGTTCCTGGAGGGCCAGCGTCCTGCAGAATATAGCTCCAACCTGCCCTAAAATACCTGGAAGCAATCCTTCAAGTAATCCTGAAGTCTTTGATTAGTTAGTTCAGATGTTTAATTATGGCTGGAGCTGAACTCTGTAGGACATTGGCCCTCTAGCAGGAGGACTGTACTACCTTAAAATCAATGGAGCCGGTTGATAAGAATATACCTAGTGTTAAGCCATAACCATATAATCTAATTGGTTGATGGGATGTTGTTCTAGGACCAACAACTTGGTGATCCAAGAACATCCTATTTGGCTAAATTACAGTCACTAGTGTGGATTTGATCCATGCTGTAAATCCTACCTGCATTAGAGAGGATGGTGGAGGGGCGGGGTAAATCACGTGGCTGCAGTCCCATGAAGCTTGAGCCAGGCGATCGGTTCAGAAACTCAGGCTTAAACCCAAAGTCTAACTTATGTGGCTCAATCTGCATCTGCTTCTGTAACCCCAGGAATAGAAAATGGTTACGGATAACATTAATTACAGATAACTTGTCCAAAACCAGATACATTTCACCTCTTGAAAAAGAACATTTCTTTTGCACTTACCTTAATTTTTTGCTGATGATGGTAAACTTGCCATGCAATGTGGACATGCATTGCACACCACTTTCCAGGTTTCTGAGGAAAATTTAAAAAGCAATTAATGATGGTTAAAGAATTGAGTTTCTGATTTACAAGTTTAATAAAAAGGAGTTGAATAATCACATGCAAACCTTACCTTTGGTTTAGGACACATGGGGTCAAGAAGCTAAAAAAACAAAAAAATACAAAAATCCATTAAATTATCCTTCTTACATTTCTTTAATGATAGACAGAACAGCTGTAAATATTTCAAGACTTGTATGGCTCAGATTTTGACCCGTGGAAACTTACTCTGGAGTCCTTCTGTGAAAGTTGGTGTGCCACTGATCCTGGTCTTGACATCACGTCTAGAGGGTTGGAAGCCTGCAAATACAAAATTTGTGAATACTGCATCCGTATTTATTTAAATTATCATCAACACAAATCCACAAGATGCGCTGTTCTTCCTCAGTACACATTCTCACTTGTATAAGTAATAAGTGTGGCTAGTCCAACCCTTTACTTTTTTTTTTTGCTCTTTCTTTGTGGGAGGTCAAGAAAAATCAAGTTATTCACAGTCTTCTATCAGTGTCGTCAAGGCCTTTTAAGAATGCTGCGTTTTGTACAAAACAAAAAGCTAAGAGACAGAGTGGCAGGCAAACCTTGGGCTGAAAAGCTCCCTGGAGAGAGCTGAATGGTCCAGCAGGTGGAACCATAGGAGGTATTCCAGTCATTACTGACGGGTAGGACGGGACCAACTGTAGCGAAACAGTGGAAAAATGTCATTAATGTCAGGAAACAAAAGTCTGTTCATGCTAATTTAGGACACAAAAGAATGTCTGTTTCTGGCCTTTAAAGTGAAATCTAAATTGACCCTAAGTAAAGCACATTGTTGAACTCAAGTTTACATCTCACAGTTTTTTTAAGCTTCTGTCACAGAATAAAAAATTAAAAAGGTAATTTGTGACACAATTCTTCTTTTCTTACAATTGCAGGTTTTGTCTCGTCTTAGAACTGCGAGAAACAAACTCAGAATTCTGACTTTTTTCTTGTAATTCTGAGTTTACAGCTTGCAATGCGGACAGTTTACATCCAACAATTCTTTTTTTTTTTTTTTTTTTTTTTTTTTTTGCTTCCTCCACAGAATAAAAAAAAAAAAGCTAACTGCAACTCTCAATTCCACCTTTTTTTTTCTTGCAATTGCAAGTTTATATCTCACAATTTGGACTTTAATCAGAAAAAGGGTCAGAATTGAGATAAAAAGTCAATTACCTGTTTTTTTTTTTTTAATTTTTTAATTCCGTGGCGGAAACAAGATGAAACAGTAAAAGAAACATGCCACTCAAATCACAGTCCGTGATGTGCACAAGATATATAACTTACACTGTGTCTATGGAAGGTGTCCACTGTAGCGGGGTATTTGTCAAACTGCAAGAAAAGAGATATTAACCTTAACTTAGGAACTTTGTACATTGCAATTGGTAGAATTTGAGCTCAAAACATGGATTATTCTGAGTAGTGATTATGAGTATTTCTCCTCACTTGTCTGGCAGGGGTACGCACCAGTGGTGCTGCTGGGCTGGGCATGATGGAATGGGAGAAGGGAGAGAAGGTGTGCTGATGTGTGTGTTGGTGTGTGTGCTGGTGCTGGTGGAACTCTGTGCGCAGGTAGGCCGGGGGAGCTGGAGCACCTCCTCGATCGACAGTCTGGGAGGCCAGGAACCGAGAGTTTAACTCCTGCCGCAGTAGGTCATGATCTAGAGGGTGCATGACAGAGCGAATCAGAACACAGCTAGCAAATATGTGATTTATTTTTTCAGTCCGATTGGTGCTGCTGTACCTGTGTAGGGAGCTGTTGATGGTGTACTGGGCACTGGCAGAGTACTTCCTGTTAAGAGGGGAGGAGGAGGAGGCAGTGCTGTCGTCGGGGCAAACATGGTGAGGTGTTTGGAATCAATGCTCTTCTTTACCTGTGCACAAAAGTGACTACAAACAGCTTTTTCTTTCAGGTTTCCTTCAGTCTTTCTTGGGTTCTAAATGTCTTCTCCTTGTGGCATTGTGCTCACTGTTTTCTGCTCTCGCATTTGTGGTGTTAGCAACATCAGCAAGACCTGCAGGTCAAAAAAATATTGAGTCAACACATGGTAGACTAGTCCAGATGATAATTAGAGAATCATCATACCAAACAGTGATTCAGTCACTTTGAGTACAAGATTACATTGCTTGCCTTGGCAAAACTCACTGCCCACTTCAATCTGTGAAGTCAAATTACCAAAAAAACTAACAAATTAAAAATTAATGCAATTTTAACATCTGGTACCCAACTTTTGTGCTCAATTCCTGATTAAAATGAACTTCTCTCTTTCTTTTTTTTTCTTGCTGAATATCCTGTTTCAGTAACATGTCACATTGTAGAAGAAAAATGGGTTACAGTTAACACCGACATTAATAAGCATTCTTGGACTATTACCTCACACATTTATGTGCAATGAGCAATTCCACTCAAAAGTTAGGGCCAGTAAGATTGTTTTAAATACTTTTTTTTCAGTAATGATGCATTAAATTGATCAAAAGTGATACTTTTATAATACTAGAAAATATTTGTTTTAAATAAATGCTGTTCTTTTGAACTTTATATTTATCAAAGAATTCTGGAAAAAAAGTAGCAAAACTTTTTTTTCAACAGTGATAAGAAATGTTTCTTGAGCAGCAAATCAGTATAATAGAATGATTTCTGAAGGATCATGTGACACTGAAGACTGGAGTAATGATGCTTAAAATTCAGCTTTACCATCACAGAAATAAAATACTGTTATTTTAAAAACAGTTATTTTAAATTGTAATAATATTTCACAATATTTCTCTTTTTACTTTGAGCATTAGAGAATTTACTCAAGAACATCTGAAAAAATCTTACCGCCCCCAAACTTTTGAACAGGAGTGTATTAACAGTATAGCACAAGCACACACAAGGCTGCAGTTATTGTGTCAAAACAAAGACAACAGTGTAAAATGAGGAAAGCAGATCTTGTAAATAAATAAATAAATAAACAGAGTAGAATATCTCTATTTTTACAGCATTAGCCTTTTCATGACTGCCATACTACAGATGATGTTGGATTCACCGTGACATTTATTGATCCCTCCCCGGGGCGGGGGCACTAATAGTGAATGCAAATGTGATGAAGGGGTGAAATCCCTTAAGGATTCGCCCATCTATACAACCTGCAATTACCTCCTTTTGAACAGCACTCATGCACATAAAGCAAAGCAGTAAATCTCTTTTGTGTAGAGCTGTCAATTTGGGCCTTTTCTCCACTGCTGCTGTATCTATAGTGAAAGGTCTTTTGAGAGCCCCATAATGGATTGCTAGCTTCTCCGAGGGGTAGACCGCCTTTCGCGAACACCAGGGGTCCACGGAGGAGGGAAACACAAGGAGCAACTTATTCGCCTGAACTGAGCTCCAAATCCCTTGTGATGAGCTGTTTGTATTGAACAGGATGACACAGCCGCAGGGGTCATTCAAACGCTGGGAACAGTAAATGAGTGTGGAGAAACGCATTAAACATGAATCCCAAAATGTTTAAAGGTGCTTGCAGAATGCAATACTTCATAAACTTCCAGATCCGTAATGAGATGATTGCTCCAGAGTCTCCAGAGAGGAGAACAGACTAGTCGGTAATGAGTGGCCACATGGCACAACTGGCTACAGACTAATTGAGTAAAGCTAAATAATAAGCACAGAGAGTCCTTAATAGACCCTTGGGCCATAATGGCGCTGGTGTTTAAATCTAATTTGCATTCTGTTTAATCAAAGAACAGCATGCTGATGTCCCCTTCCATCAGATGACGCAATAACAACGAAGAAATGAAAATGTTTGGCTCGTGTTTATAAGACTGGTTTCGCTTAAACTGCTTGTTTTCAATTAGTGTCATGGCACGGTAATGCTCTATTTTGATGCAGGTCAGGAATTAAGCTAAGCCTCTTTTCGGAGCTGTCAGGCCACCAGCGCATTTGTCTTCCTGTGTCAGTTGGCAGATCCCTTCCCCGAGCCATTTTTGTCATTCATCAAGCCCATTACTGGCCTAACCCTTCCAGGCATGCAGAAACGAATGGTCTAATCCCTTCATTCTCACAAAGACAAGATTAGCTGGAGGTTAAACACTCGTGTTCTTTAAATTTTGTCCTTGACAGGGTGCCAGGGGAAAGCTCTAAATCTCGTGAAGGAGCATTTGGAGGGAGCTTTGTGTGCATACAAAAGTAGACTCAGGCGGAGCTCAGGTAAGCCCTCCTAAAAACTCCTCATAATCTTCGAATCATGAGCGTGTTTACTGTAGCCATCCCACTGTGGTTTGCACTTGCAGATGGCGGGAGACGTCTCATAAATCATCTGGTGGCATCAAGGGCCACGTGCGTTATTGCTAGGGCACAGTTGGCAAATGACTCAAACTGAGAAACAGTTGTTCTTATTTGCTGACAGGTTCCCACATGGTTTTTAACCCGCTGTGAATGAAGCTAAGGTGCATCTGTTCAGCTGCACCTCTTTGAAACTTCAACAATCTCGACAAGAAGAAACCACTATGTGGTTGGATTTCATCAGTGTGGGTTTGTATCGTTGAAGTGTGCTAAGACAATACTCAAACTTCTATATTCAGGATTAGTCATCAACTGAAAACAGCTTAAAAAGCTCCTACCTCTCTGTTTTTTGCACTCTAATAGGTCCACACCCCTGAATCGTGTATGAACTAGAAATGTGTCCTTGCAGTCGGTCCAGGCTGTAATCTGGCAGGTTTAGAGAGCAGTCTCTGGTGCAGTGTTCAGCGGGCGTTTAACAGCTCTTGAATAAGACACAGGGGAACAGTATCTCTCTGTCTTCTCAACTTGCCAGTCTGTCTGCAGGATCACAGTCTGTGGTGTTGGGTATCACACGGACTAAGCCAACACTTCCTTTATGGCGGTGCTCTCTCTCTCTCTTTCTCTCTGTCTGTCTCTCGTTTCCAGTTAATACATCAAAGCAGAAAGCCAACTGGGTGGTATGCACATGATTTTCATGCTTACTGCGATTTTTATGGATCAAATCGATAATATGGCTGCTTTTCGGCTATGAAACTGGGATCCTACACAGCTTTTTTGTTACAGTATTTTTATTTAACAAAAAAAAAAGCAAAACATTACAATAGGTGCACATAGAGGTTTAGGTCTTGCTTTTCATGTTTTTCTTCTTAGAAAAGACTTCAATAATCTCACATTTGCTTCATGAGTTTGAGAAAATATTTCAATTTGCCAGATACCAAAGATTAAACACCATTTTTCTGAGTTAGGGAAAATGACAGCGTAAACTCTTTTGCAGTTTATTTCTTTTTTGCATTTTATTTTATTTTTTAAATAAACATCTAAGAAATGGTTTATAATTAAATGGAATGCAACTGAGATGTTCATTACATCTCATGACCTATGAAAGTGTATTTCCTCTGGGATAAATGGAATTGGTAACACTTCATTTTAAGGACCAATTCTCACTATTAACTAGCTGCTTATAAGCTCGCATATTACCAGCATACTGGCTGTTTATAAGTACTTAAAACGCACATATGAATGCCTTATACTATAAGAACATATTTTAGATCCCTTAATCCTACCCCATACCTAAACTTAACAACTGCCTTACTAACTATTAATGAGCAGCAAATTAGGAGCTTATTGAGGGAAAACTCAAAACACATACATATAATAATAATAATAATAAAAAGTATAGCCTGATTGCACTGTAAGTTTCTTTGGATAAAAGCATCTGCTAAATGTGTAAATTTAAAACTCTTTTAATTATTAGTGAATATGTGTTCCCATGAAATTATGTATAATAATCTCATCTTTTCAGAAAATATTTCCACCCCCTCCTGTATTTCTCTTCAGTTTTAAAGCTTTATATCCAAATAGCTTTTACAAAAGTGCAATTCCTCCTCCAAAACTGCATTTCATCAGCCATATACAGCATATGACAGAATCAAGCCATATTTGAGCAAGTCATCTCTTGTTATAATAACGTAATCCCTTCACAAAAGATGATGAGAAAGGCCAGTTCAGGACACAGGCTAAGCATGTATAAATTGTGTTCTCCCACAGTCAGTACAATGGGTGGCGGTGCTCGGCATAGACCTGTTTCATTATTCAGCGGTCAGGTTTCGTTCAGTGTGGTATTAGTGATGGGGATGTAGGCCAGCCATGCACACAATGTCTCCTGATGCCTGTGGGATGTGTTGCACCTCCCGCTTCTGAGAAACCGAGCCCCCTGGAGTGCCAGTTAAACAATCAGCGTCGTGGAGGACGGTAGAGACTCGGTTCTTCAGCTATATAACACACTCTTAAAGCGACTACACTGATGATAAAGGGCTCGTTGTGAGTCTTACTGCAGTGGTCAGTCATGGCTGTAACGTGTGTGAGAGCTGGGGGCAAAGTGAATGCTAAAGTTGGATAGTCAAAGTGTTTATTTGAGTTGTGCTGAAAGCTCCAAACAGTCAGCTGTCTTGCTGATCTCTCAGCAGTGCTGATCTTGGCTATACACTATCCCCTGACGCTCGGGCCTGTCCCAGCTCGGGTTACCCTGCAAACAATGCCAACTCTGTTCTGACTGCCTGTCTCACAGACTTCGTTGTACTAACATGTATACCTATGTCTGCAACGGACAGGGGATGAACAGATTATACTATGGCCTTGAATAGTTTCACTTCTACTTTGAAAGTGATCATGGCTGTGAAATGCATTCTGGACCCTGTATAGCATATAATCTTAACACAGCCTTAACGAGCATCGACGGAACGTGAAAAACCCTCTATCCAGGCCTGTCACTACACATCGGCCAAAATCGTGGGCTGAAGCAAAGACAGCTCTGTGAATAGCAGTTCAGTTATTCCTGGCAGAAACATGTTATGGTTGTGAGTGCTGAGGGAAGCTGTCAACTTTTGACAGCCGTGTTTTGGGCGAATAGATTATTCAGCTCCTCAGTGATCCTGCTCATATTAGCGTTTACAACACACAGCCATAACAACAGAAGGTCAAACATAGTCGAGTGCATATGGGTGATTCTTCAGTGGGAGAAATTATAATATTAAAGAAAAAAAATGCTTTAGAAAAATCAAGAATATTATAATTGCTTTAAACGTTTTGTTTTTTAATTCACACTATTGTTCAGAAGTTTGGGGTCAATGAGATTTTGTAATGTTTTTGAAAAAAAATAACTGTTTTGCTCAACAATGCTGCATTAATTTGTTCAAAAATACAGTAAATATTGTGAAATATTATTACAATAATATTACTCTTATTATAGCAGTTATTACTTTATTCATTGTCACATTATCCTTCAGAAATCATTTTAATATCCTGATTTGGTGCTCAAGAAACATTTATTATAAGTGTTTAAAACAGTTATTTTTGTGGAAACAGTGGTACTTCTTTTTTCATTCATTTGTTAATAATTTATGAATAATTTGTCAATAATACTTTTTAATTATTTTTTAAATAAGTATCATTATGAAATTGTTTAATATTCACGCAAATTATTTAATTTAAAAACATTTTATTTTATTTTTTTACTGTTTTAAGTTAATTAACTGCTAACACATCACACATTATACCAAATTCCAGATGATAAATGTTTTCACTAACTGAAGAATCACCCATATTCAGACAAACTGTCTATAAATGTCATCAGAACTGTATTGTTGCTTCTAAAAATACACACATTCAAAGGATTAGAAATATGATGTGTGTCATTCAAAGTAACGTCTACTTAAAAACTCAATTCAGAGAAGCATTTGGCAGAACGCTGAGAAATAAAACAGACCCTGAAAGCTGTCAAATCGCCCTATGATTGAGACAAGCATCCTTTAACTCAATGGCTAAAGGTTTAATAGGCTTCTCAAAATATTGCTGGACTTTGTGTTCACATCCTTCTGTTATCTTAGACAGCCAATCATAGTGCAGATATAGCTGAATAAAAGTCTAAAACTCCCTTCATTTAAAAGCAGTGCTAAAACACAAAGCTTTATTGTACATTAGGAGCTCTGTACACAGCAGCAGTTTGACCTGAGGCCGTGACCCATCGGTCCAGAAACCTCCAGCCCAGAACTGGTGGCCAAACCTTGGCCCATGCTGAAAAAGGTGCTAGACAGGAGCCTCCAAAGCAGCTGCTCTGACTTAAAAAAAATAAATTCCATTAACTATTGCTGGGGCCTGTATGAAAGTAATCTGGTTAAGTTCTTAAGTGCCTCTGATTTGATTTCAGCACTCTTAAGAAGCAAAAGCTGCATGAAGTAAATGATGAGTGACATAGGGAGAAACAATTGTGGTTTTCATGAATGCTTCATGACTAAAATGTGTAAGTGTGCCAATAAAAATAAATGCATAACAGAGAACGTCTTGTTAAAAAAATCAGCAAGGCTAAAGTGGTTTTGGGTGGGCTGGCTGGCTGTGGAGTGATTGACAATCTATCCAGTTAAGGGAACGATAACCTGCACGTACTTGGCCTGAGTGCACCACCTCCTAAGTTATCAAGGACTAATTGGCTCTAAGGGTATTGCGTTTTACATCCTTGTACTCAATCCAGAGGATTTCTCATCATGCCATCTGCCTAATGCAAGTATAACATGTCTTTTAAATGTTTTGTTTTGTTTTGTAATTCTTCATATTACAGAACGGAAATGTCATGATGCTGTGAACCTTTAAATGTGGAAACATTCTTAGCCTAGGAAAAAAAAAGAAAAAAGTAATGAACTGTACCTATCAAATAGCTAAAAATATATTACAAGCTTTAACATCCGGAAGGTTTGTTTATGTTTCTTGTGACAAGGTTTTTATATGCACCACAAATCACAGCATGTGGTCTAACTGAAGCTGCATTAGTCACTAGATTTATTGCCAATACATAAGAGCTAAACACAATATAAAAGAAGAGTCAAAGCAGACATAAAAATGCCCATTTAGAGGTTCTCAGAGGATTCTGTCTCACTGGAATAGGAAGTGATGTGATGACACTAGCATTGGTTAATTAAGTCTATCTATCAAACCTATCAATATGTGTTAGATATAATGGAGGGAGGGATGGGGGATGTCTCTATTTTTTGTCAGAGCAACCTGCAATATTAATGTTTCAGTAAAGATTCTCCATTAGCCAACACACAAAGTCAACCACAAGAGGACAGTGTTTCACCACTGCAAAACCTGACAAGCAGATTTACTCTTTTAAAGCCCCAATGCTTTTCAAAGGAAATGCACAAAAAATATTTTTACATTCTTCATAACATGAAACAAACACATGGATAAAATTATAAAATGAGATTTAATGTTTTATATCATTTTTTTGCTTTTTTTTTTTAATGAACAATTAAAACAATTATTGGAGTGAGCTATCCATTTCTTTCTAGTCATTTATGATTTTTTTATGTTTTTTGATTTTTATTAGATGTTATTCGATTTGCCAATGATACGATGAAAGGAGGATTATAAACTCTCTGGTCCCTCTCAGTGGCATCCAAAATACTGCAATTTTTTTTTATTCCGAACTATCCAACGCTTTTCAGAGTTCAGACACTTCAGTATCAGAAGTGTCAAGAAGTTGCTTCCTTACATGTATAACAAAAAAGATAGGTCCCTCCAAAATCTAGGAGCACTGACAAAGCGTTTATTTTTACCCTTTGGATATCAGGGCATGCATGATGTTAAACATGTCCATCCAGAGCCAATCCTTTCCAGAGACTGAATCAGTATCCAGTAAAATCCTCCAAACACAAATGTGATGCTTTGAGCTGCTTCACCACCAACAGATTAAGCGCAAATCCAATCAAAGCAGGTTTGTGATCATGCAGGAGATCCTTTCCAGAGCGTGTCCGGCTTCACTCAGCTCGGCTCAAGAATGCTCCCTCAGTAGCCAACCGTGCATTCCTGTGACCCCTCCCTCAGCGGACACTCCCACCGCCGCCTCAGCCCTGAGAGCGGCACCCTGGAGACAGAACAATTACAACACTCTCCTCCTCTCTGCTCAACACATGCGTACAGACAGTCTAGTGATTATGGCCATCCTCTTAATTACAGACCCAGAATAACCAGAGGGAACAGGCGACAGGTTCACAATGCTGATGAGACACTTCCACCTCGCACCGAAATGGCACTTCACTCTTATTGGGTGACGGTGTCGGCTCCAATTAATGCTTCTGTGCTGGTATGCCACCCTGCTTCTACTGTAGGGTGAGAAAAGGATAATATGATTTAATGCAGTGGTTGCATTTGTACCTGTCACAGGTTATTATAAACGCATCACATAAATGTGTCCGTGTTGCGGAATTCTTGGTGAGATCAGCCAATCGCAAAGCTCTTCGTCGGACAGAGGGTTGTGAACGTCAGCAGGAAAAGGCAATGGCGAGATGATAAATCACAAGATGGGTTATTATCACAACAGATATATCATGTAATTTATTATAAGCGTCAACACTCCCATGGGAGGAGGCACATGAAAGCTCCTGCACTCGTCAGCCTCATGTCTTCCGTTGCTAATGCAGTGTCCTCTCTGAACCGGGGATGGGCTCTCTTGGGGAGATAGCAGAAGACTTCAAAGTCTATGGCCTCCCAGGACTGCAGGGAGGTCTCATTCAGCCATTGCCCCTGTCGGCCCTAAGGGAGTCTCTAATTGCATTTCACAGGCCCTGAACAAAACAAGGCCTTGTTCAAGCTAAAGTTGGTCATCCTGCTGGGACGTAGCTGTGATTTGCGACTCCTCAGCGGGATGTGGATCTTCAGCTTGCCAGAAAAACAGTTTCAGCTTCCTTCTTCTGACTGCACGCACTGGGGCGCCCTTAGGAGGATGAATATGCGAGTGGCAACGACACTTTCCATCTCGATCTGTTGGTCTGGAGGCAGATGTGTGGGCTTGAGTTGAAAAATTCATTCAGACCTACACGACAGATTCCAAATCGTATGCAGGCCATCAAATATCATCAAACAGAAGAAGATTAGGGGGGTTTCTTTTCATAATTTATAAGCTCCACATAAAAGCCAATGTACTTTCTACTGGTTCTAGCTGAGCCTGATTTTACTGATGTGCTTTATTATCCTGATTATGGCGATGTGATGTCTAATATATGTCATTCAAAATGTTTGATATTCATAGATCTTTCTGTATCACATGCAAGTTAAAAGATTCTTGGATACTGCTGCTTATACAGGTACTACTTTTAACTACAATTTTGATATTTTCAATACTAGTGCTAATAGTTAGGAATGGTCATTTGATCCAAATCTAAGTATTTAACAGCTTTTATTTTCATGAACGAATAATAACAACATCAAACATTAATTTCTCCCAAACTGAACTTTGTTCAGGATGTGGATATAAATCACTGAATTACTGCACACAATTTTCCATCATAATCAGATTTAGACAAAATTTAAATGATCAGAACATTTTAACAGTCCCATCACAGTTTAAGCAATTTCCATAAACCATAATCATATATTACCAACACACAGCATGTACGACTAACAAAATAGTAAATCACTGCTAAATTGTATCATCATCCTCATCAAAGGCAGAAAATCGGAGTCAGATGTGATTACTGAAAATGAGCTGTGGAACGAGGGTTTGTATTAACTCATTCTAGTAGGCTCATTCTAAATCATTTTGTATAATTATGACAAAGAATCGGTTTATGATAGCGTATGTACATCTGTTCCAGCTTTAGCCACACCCCAAGGCCCTAAAAAACAAAGAAATGGAATGAAGAATGAGCACACGCAAGTTTTTCCGTCTGTCTTTTTTCAAACACCGAAAGATTCTTGCAGACTTCCCTGAAAGGCAAAGTCATTAGTGCAGATTTGGCCTGGTTGTTTTCACTGATTTTCTGTCTGAAGGAGGAGTAAATTGATGCCTTAGCCCTTCAGCTCCAGTCTGGCTATTAATTTCAAAGAGCAGGTTTGGCCCGATGGCCCTTTGAGAGAAAGCTGATTTAACTAGATCATTTTTAATGGGGATGGATTCCTCCATACTTGACCTTTGGAAGAGCTTCTGTCCTCCATAACCACTGGTCTGTAATGGCAAGCTCCTTCTGAGACTATTACTAAGGGCCAATTGGCCTTGAAATGAAATACATAATCTTAATGTACTGGAAGATGTGCGATCCGTTTGTTCATGGAATGGAACGACTCCACACCGCAGGAGTTTTTAGTCCATAAACAGAAATGCTGAGAGAAGCCGCCGATGTCGCGCTGTCAGATCAACGTAGGCTTCGCAAGCGAGCATACGCAAACTCACATGACAGCCGCTGCTATTTCTAGGGAGAGATAATCAAAGGCATTTGACTTGTGAGAGCCAAGGCGAAATACCAATATTCTTGGATTTCAAAGAGTGTCTAACCACTGAATAGGGTTCCCATATGCCCTTTCATTGGGATGACACAATGTTGCATCTGCTCGGCAAGGGATAAATTAAGCATGTGAAAGTTTTAGTGAAATCCCCATTTTCCAGTTAATCAAATCTCCCCTAATCAAATTAGGAGCTGTAATTCCCCAGGATGCGTGTGACAAAAGTGTATTATTCCTGCCTTTGGAGCCGCAAGAGAGAAATCAGCGTGAGGCCATTCCCCTCTGCTTCAGTGGCCCTGAATTGAATTGCTCTTCCGACTTACCCGAGCGCAAGAGGCAGGGTCGAGGTAAACTTTGGCAGTGTTTGAGTTCCCAGCTCATTAAAGAGCTGCCTCTGAGACCACCTCCAGAGACTGTTGAGCCATTCATTAATGAGGCACTTGTGTAATTTTCCCTGGACATCTGTGACGAACAGGCTCTCTTCCCAATGCTGCACAAAAAACACCTCGGACAATGAAGCTCACGTTGATGGCTTCGGGAAACAACGAAGGCAAAACCTCTAAAATATGTCATGCACTTGCACATAAAATCATCTTCAATCTTATAAAACTGCAGCGATCTCCTGTGAGGACTTGTTTTCCACTGAATGAAAAGTCTTGAGATTTGATTGAAGGTCTTCAGCAGAACTGGCACATACAGGGAGCACAGAAAGTGCCCTTTTATACTCGCTTAGCAGGGTGGTAAATAGGCCCATGGAGCATTCAGATGCCACTTATGAAGTGCTCATAACAGATGTGTACCTCGCGGCTTTGCACAACAGCTTCCTTCCAAACCAATTCATATGGCAGCTAATGAATTTGCCACTTCAGACTTCATGAATTGTTCCTTTCTGTTCACTGCCCCCAGTGTTAACACCTCTTTATACGATTCTTAACACCTACTGCACTGCCTCTCAAGGTCACTCTGGCTGAACGGAGAGCTGGAGAAAGCCGCACAAAACCTGAGAGACTCAATTCCTATTCATTTGTCTCATTTGCATGCATGCCTCTATACTCAATCACACAAAGGCCACGGTAGCTTAGCCATTGCCCCCTACCAATTACAAATGAGTCCATTAAGCTGTCTGCATCGGGCCCAGCCTCTTCATGGTAATGGCTTGTGAGATTTCCATCATAATCGCCGGGCTCCCACTGCAGTCATGAGCGCAGATGGAGGAGGAGAGTGGGTAAAGAGCTATCAAACAGGGCAAAGTGCATTCCTTCAGCTTTGTTTATGTGCAGGCGAACTCAAAAGCCAATGCTTTCTTTAGAACCAAAGCCTTTAAAGATTATTACAAAATTCTCATGTAATTTAGGGAGCTGCACGTGCAAAAACAGGGGCCTTGATACCGAAAAACTGATAACCAATTAATGGTATACAGATATTAAAATAAATTTTTGTGTTTAAATAAATCAAAAATAATAAACTACAGTCAATCGATTTAAATACTACATGTCAATTTAGGCATCACGACATTGTAATGTAGCCTACAGTATGAAAAATGGATAATCATTTTGATATTTAATGAAGATTGCATTAACAGTTTTATCAAATAATTATTGTTTTATTTTTTACTTAATAATAAATAATTTAATTTAATTACCCTTAAGTGAGATGGCAGCAAAGGCAATCAAAAAGTAAAAATAGCGAAAATTTGCATGGAAAAAAAAATAAAAAAAATCCAATACTGAGCGATATCATAAATAAAAAAAAATCTCTATATCGGTAGACATATTGTGCATAATCTCCACAATATTATCCTAAATTATTTAATTTTCAATGTCAATACAAAACAAAAACCTAACACAGATTATCCTCATTAGTCATTTAATCAAATAATTCTTTATCGATTTTATATATTCTAGACTATTTGTTCTGTCAAATCAAGACAATTGTACAAATGACGGCAACACTGAAGCAGATGGGATGTTTCTTGTGGTGTCAAATCATTTTCCTCCTTGGCTCCAAAATTAAATGGCAGGGGGTGATTTATGCACCTTCTCTATTAGCGATCTTGGAAGAATAATGTGAACAGCTTTTATTACATGCTGGTTGTTACTCTGACACCTAATTTACAAAGTCTGTTAATGTCTAAAGGGAAATAACAAATCATTTAGGCCAGACAATCAATCCCATAAACATGCATTTATCAAGCTCATTTGTGAAGCCTGACCTAGTTCTTTCATGCCATATAACGGTCAACTCTATAAAGGTCTGTTCAAAAGTGGAGGTAAATCACAGCTCGTGAAAAACCCCGACAAGTCTCTGCATTTTAAAATTTTTTTTATCTTGACCCTATTAGTATGTCATTAATAGTATTGTTAGCAAGAACGCTCTCTAGCTGCCTGTGGGGTTTTACTAGTCCAAAGGTTTTTAGATGAACAATAAGCAAGCCAGTCGTGACTTCCAGAGATAGTTCACCCCCCAAAAAATTAGTTTTAGACCCTAATGACTTTCATTGCACAGGCAGCTGAAACATTCTTCAAAATATCTTTTTGTGTGTGTGTGTGTGTTCCACAGAATAAATAAAGACATCCAGGTTTGGAACGATTTAAGGTTGAGTAAATGATAACAGAATGCTCATTTTTGGGTGAACTATCCCTTCAAAAACAGGTGTTTGTCAACCTTTAAGTCTACACTATATCCGCTTGCACTATATTTCAGAGAACTCTAGACTGTCCTTGATTGTTACATGGTGAGAGTGATTGCAGCAGATCACCTTGAGGACATCTAGCCCTAATGTAGTGCCCCAGTAGTGGAAGACCATGAAGAAAGATGATAGGACTTCAGAGGTATTAATCACCATGACAGTGAGAGGCTCAGCCCCCAGCCACCAAGGGCTCAGGATAAGCTCGTAAAAATTGCACGGCCCTCCACAGGGTGCTCATGTCTTACTTGTTTATGGCAGCGAGTCCCAGAGGACGTGGCAGTGATGTGCTAGCCTCTAAACCCACACCGTCAGGAATGATGTATGACCGTCATTACCAGAAAATATCACTTCAACCGACCCATGATCTTGCTCCGCTAAGGGTCATATTATCCATGAAGAACAAATTACGGTCCCCTCCGCACATTTAAATTACTAGCAAAAAAAATGCTAGTGCGGAGATGGTGATATGTCATCTGTGACAATGCCCCCCAGTGTAACGCAGATAAAAACCCATCTGAGAAATCACCATCCTACAGGATGCTAAAGTTCACTTGCGCTTGCTGTCAAGCAGAAGCAAATATACAGGAAAGGTTGTGCACTTTAATTCCCCCCATTTGAGCAATTAGTATATTTACACAACAAAGACAATCGTGAAATGGAATCTTCAGATTTTGCTGTTTATTATCGAAGCCCGATTCCATGGAATAAAAAAAATAATAGGTAACTGCAAGGTATTATCACAAATTGCACATTTTTCTTGCAATTTTGAGTTTGTCTTTTTTTTGCCATAATTGCAAGTTTAAATCTAGCAATTGAGTTTTTTGAATTTAAAAAATATATAATTGTAAGATAAACTCTAAATTGCAAGATAAAAAGTCATAACCTTTTTTATTTTCCATAACTTTTTTGTCTTCTATAGTCTATCACTCAGTTTTAAAAATCTTTTTTTTTATCAACAAGACAAAGTTATATATATATTTTTTTATCTGAATCTAGTTAATTGTTATACATCATAAACATACATTTTGTGAAAATACATTTGTATTTTATTTAAATATTGAGTTTTAATTGAAAAACAATATGCTAGCAAGCAGTGATGCTCTTTCTGATATTTTTTGTTAATCTTTGCAGTTTTTCTATGTTTGTATCTGTAAATAACTAGTGGTTATATTAATCAATATATCCTTGTCTTCTCCATGCTTAAATATAATCACCTCAAAGAGCTTTGCCATCTGTGCTTTAAGCTATTTCATCTCTCTATATATATTTAATATAGAGTACATTTATTAAAATTATGTATTTGGCAGACATTTTTATTTAAAAGCAACTAACTTACACTCAGGGGATAAATTTTTATCAGCACTTGCATTCCCTGGAAACTGAACCCATGACCTTGGCATTGCTAACACCTTGTTCTTCCAGTTGAGCTACAGAAACACGACTTTAAATCCTGAATATAAAAATATATTACACATTATACTTTCTTTTCCAAATCTTTCACAGATATTCATATTTAGATTGAATCACTTTTTTTCATTCTTGCTTTTTTGAACGCTCTCATATTTTATTTTTTCTTAAATGCCAGTAGCTGATTATTCCAATTCGGAAAAAAATAAACCAAAAAAATAAATAATAATAAATAAATAAATAAATCTAATATTTTGGAAAAAGTGCTGTTGAAAAGTTAGCTATGAATATGGTATGATGCATATTTATGATTTCAGCACCAATAATGGAGTGTCAGTGGAGAAGGTGAACTCAATATAAAATACAGATTTAGTTTGAATGTACAATGCTTTTCTGTACATTTAAAATTTAAATGCTAAAGCTAAATTACTACTTATATGATATGATATATATAATATTATATGTGAGTATTGAATAACATGGTTTAATAACCTGCTGGACCAGACCTTTTATTTGCGCGCAGCTCCCATGTAATGCAACAGAATGGACAATTAAAGGTACAGCAGCATGGTCATTCTTTGCCTTTGAAAAATGAATCCCCTGATAATTTATAACCAAGGAGAAACAAGCGGCTGATGAATAGTATCCATTATTATGCATCATTTACTGTAATAACAGTCTGCTATTTCCATACAAGAAATGACAAAAATCCTCCATAAATTAGTTTCGAATATCGCCTGTGGATGTTGGGAAGAGAATAAAGGAGCTTGTGAGTTCTACCACCCAATATCAATTTCAAGGTCCATTTACTTCCTCATCCCTGATCCCTGCCACGCTGAACAGAAGGAGACCCCTGAGTGGGCGCATATGGCAGAGGGCTGGGAGTCCACTGGAGCTGGTAATGATGGCAGCGGTGGACTGGTCCATCATCGTGCCAGCACTGGGGCTCCATTGGCGCAGAGTAATTGACAGCCATGAGCTTCCCTACAGAGCTCAAACACCGCCGCCTGCTCTCTGGCACACACTCCCTAATTCACACACGCAGTCTTGGCTGCTGGCTCAGCAGGGGCAGGCCATCCAATTTACAGCTCTGTCCAGCACTGCCCCGGGAGCCATCACCAGCCTGCCCAGCCGGCCCAACAGAGACTAATGAAGGGCTCCTCCAGCACCTCATACATTATGGAGAGAACAGAGACAGATCAGGAAAACACTGCCAACGCACTCCGCTTTTCTAAGCGGAAAGAATCAATTGGGTTGTTGTGGGTAACTACTCCCCTGCTACGACACCGCTCTCCATTACAAACGGTGGAGAGAGCGCAAACAAGATATTATTTCTGGCACTCGTTTACTTAGATTCCAAGTGTGATGGCTCATATTTTGTGTATTGCATGTAATACCACTTAACGCTTTGTTTCCACTTACCACCTGCAAAAGCAAGAAGATGCTTCACCTTTCCAGGTTAAAACAACCCTTCCTAGATGACCACCTCTCTTTCCGTTAATCTGTAGGGGAAAAGATTCATAATCAGTTATTGTGTCATTGCGTATGCTGCTTAATGGTGACTACAGAGATCTGTCTTCATAAGCATACTTTATGTATGATGGAGCTTCGCTTCATTCTGTTCTTGCATACTTATGAGAGCATAGAGCACCCCACCCCACTGCTGAGCCTGCCTTGGCATGCTGTTACAATGAAACAAATTGTATTCTGCGATGGCTCCGCATGAGTCCTGGCTTCACTAACGTCCTTGGGATGCTTACCATCTGGCAGTCCCATCACTGTGCTCAGATACACTGCATTACAAAGCAAGACAGCAGACAACGCAAAAAAAAAAAAAAAAAAAAGTATTTTCAGGTATTTTACTGACATGTTGTAATGTTTACTAGTCAAGTTAATAATTCAATAATCATTCACTGGAGTGTTACTTTTGTTTATTTATGGCTGACAGCTACAAAAACTGGCGGGTTTAGGCCAGTTTTGTTATTGTAAACTAAAACTAAAACTTTATTTTTTTTAAATAAAGCAGAAATAAAACAAAATATAAATATTAAATGAAAAACAAACAAAAACGAGGGATGTTATGTAACTAAAATAAAATGTTGAAGCATTAAAATGACTAAAATTGAAACTGAAATAAAAATTAAACTAAATAGAAATTATATACAAATGACAAAAGCACATAATTACTTAATCTTATAATGAAAATTCTAATTAAAACTGAAAATATAAAAATACAAGATACTACAAAATTTTAATAAGTATTATAAAAGTATATAAATAATACTAAAAACATTGATTTAGACACTTTAGTCACACTTAAAATGCTTGAATGTCATTGCACTAGTAAATCTAGTAATATAGCAAATAGCAAGTGTTGTCAAGATCACTGTATATGTAAATATATTTATACATTATATTATATTATACTACTATGTAAAGTCACATGAAAGACCTACTACTTTCAATGCACGTGTTTTTTTTTTTTTTTGATAGCTTTGGGAATTAGTTGACTACTATGGTCAAATTGGTCAGAGAAGGAGTTTGACTCTTATTAAACAATTGACCCTTATTTGTGCCCAGGAATCAGCCAAGTTCATCCATCAGCTTTATGGCAGGTGGCAGTGGCTCCTTATGCTCAATGTAGTGGAAAGCAAGGCTTTATTGCCTCTGGTTTCTCACTGAGAGAGATGAAGACAAAAACAACGGTGACAGAGTATAGAATTTCCAAGGCTGATGGTCACGGTTGGTGTGTCAATATACCTCCGTATGTTCTTGAAATCTGTTGTTGCGCCCCAGCATTTCCGTCTCAGTGCAGACAAGGATGGTGTCCTTCACAAAAGAAACCCTGTCTGCTCGATTTTATCGGCTTCACAAAATGTCGTCTGCAAATTATTCATGACAGGTGAGAACTGTCACCGTGTTTAACACCCTGAATATGAGCCGATGTCTTTTGACTTCCGTGGAAGCAATGAAATCCACCGATGACAGCTTACTTGACATTTACACACTCCGATTCCCGTCCTTTAATAGCTACGCTCCATCTCCCTGGGGTTTACCAGCCAGGCCGACTGATAACAAACCTGTCAGGAGGGTTCACGAGGGATATGAATCCAGCGCTGGCGGAGAAATGATGTGTTCAGTGGAGGAATATGGAGACTGACATGAGCTGCACACTGGCTTAGTGACAGATGATTTGTTACACCGTGCGCTAAATGGAAGTCGCCACAACGGCTGATTAGGTCTTATCAGGGCCGCTTCGAGCGTGCAACTTTTTCATTTCACCTCTCTCCAAGGAGCCACCATCAAAAGAGATCACAGAGGTTTCCTCGGCGAGCCTGTCAGCTCAAGGTGAAGCCGAATGGGGGAGGATAACAGGGATGAGGAAATAAACTGCTGTCTCAGATAACATTAATGCTCAAGCTTCACGGCTGACAGTTACCTGATAAAACATTATCTCAACCAATGAGAGACAGGACAGGACAAACACGTCCCCCCACACACAGTTTTTCTAATACATTTGGCCAGATTACAGCAAACCACTATTCATCTGTGGGTCATATTGCGACTCTAGAGATCCTTTTTCCTTTTTTTATAGGAAAGGTCACTCATCTCTCATGTTTTTAGCTGTGAAGGAGGTAAGACTAAATGTATTATTGGACCGTGGCTCCCTAATAGGATTGGATTGGGCAATTTTTCAAATAAATTTCAGTTCAATACCATTATACATATAGTTATTACTATATTTTATATTTATTGTAATATTGTGCATTCAATAACAGTTCACTAAAAACAAGATAATAAAGAGTAACTTACATTTTAGATGCAATATTGCCAGTTTAGGCCTGTTTACACTAAGAACGATAACTATACAGTATAGAATCCACACCAATGCACAATAACATTGTGTGAATTGTTTATTATAAACTTGAGCTACAGATTTATTTTCCATCATTGCCTGTAAATGTTTTTATCACTCATCAGCTGTTAGAAATCATTCTCAAAAGGCCCGTTCACACCAAGAATGATGACTATTAAGATAACTATGGGTTTGTTTACATTACGATTGTACTAAAAATGCAAAAGTTTTTCCTTTGTGTTTTTGAAAACTTTCATGGAACCTTACAGACATTGTCAAAATGATCCCTGTTCACACAGATCCATGAAAACGACTAAAAACGTTGTATTATGTCACAAGTGTGCTGTACATTTCCCAAAAAGTGAAAACATTTTGATCGCCATCTGGTGGCTGGAGTATAGGACATAAACTGCCAAAATAAATAATCAAATTGAAAATTCAAATACTTTTTCCCAAAGATGGTTTATATATATATATATGGCTAAATAGTATAGGATATAAATATATGCCATATATATAATATATATATATATATACATATATATATTTTTGATCGCCATCTGGTGGCTGGAGTATAGGACATAAACTGCCAAAATAAATAATCAAATTACAATTGAACCAAGTATTTTATATGTATTTTTTTTTTTTTTTTATGAATGATTTAGTATTTAGTATCGAGAAGTTAGGACTTAAGGCTGAAGGTTTGGGGTTTGTGGTTGTTTTCATTGGCCAAGGCCCGCCCATGAGGCCGTTTAACCGACATGTCAAACAACCAATCACAGTTCGTTTCATTCAGCTTCACGTTTCAAGGCATGGAAATGTCACCACAATAACAGGCCAGTGTGTTAAACTCTCGGACGTATTTGAAATATTCTATGCCGCAAACTTTAAATATTTCACATACTTTTGAAGCTCCAGTGTTTAGTTGATCCTGATAAGTGCTCGTTGTCACAGTTGTAAACACGGAGGCTTTCTTCTTTCGTTGAGGGGGTTTGGCGTCACGGCATCTTTGTTTCCAGACAGAAAGTTAAAGAACATGACACACACATCTCCCGGAAATCCTGCAGAATTCAACCAATCCGATGACGACTTCGACACTCCTGAAGTGTTTCCACTTTTGTGTCCCATATGCATCAGACGTTTAGCCAACGGTCCGTGGGCATGATGTCTGAGGCTGAGACTAGGTTCGATTCAACAACTGAATGAAACGGATTCATTCCTGAATGAATCTGATTTTGAACAAATCGGTTAATTCAGTAACTCAGTCTTAAGTCACTTGTTTAGTTAAATGAACGATTCAGTGACAGACTCATAAAGACTTGTCGCCACCTACTGGTGTAATTATGTAACCAGCTAAAGTCACTAAAAAAACACTGGAAAAAAAGCTTAAAATGGCATGCAGAATCACATCAATATTTCAAACATTGTCTCTAACTGAGAATCATCCTGAACAACCATGAAATCCTCTCAGCGTGAGCAGATGGTCCTTCCAATATGCAACATCATCCATGTATTGATTGACAATTCAATCCAGATGAGACCACATTAGACTGCAAACTGACATCTATCACAAAGACTGAATCTTCCTCTTAGTAGTGCAAAGATCTATATGATGGGCCCCTCACAAATCAATAGCAACAATAATGTTCTTGTTTCACAAATCCGTAGTATTGATGAATAAAAAATCCATGCAAATTCAACATATTGGTAGCTTCAAGTCTTACGTGCACTTCTTATAGACCACAAAAGTTAAACCAAGCAGTTGAGATGTGACGAAAATCCACACATTTGCCAGTCTGTTCTCATTAGGACACACTGGCTCATTCTACACCCTCAAAGTGTATCTGTTTACCCATGGATCTCATTTGATGAGACATAAGGCAGTAATTGGATGAGGCTTGTGATCAGATGTTCTCTTGGGGAAGCTAATTCCACTCTTTCTGACCTGCCTAATCTTCTAAGACCAAGCTGGAGTTAATGGGCTGCTCTTCCCCCACCAACTGCTGCGGGGTGAGTAGGATATCCAGACTGCTGTATAGAAAATGCTGTATTAGAGCTCTGCAGAAGGATGTGACAGTATAAGCTGCACAACACGATCCATGATAAAGTAATTTATGCATGAGTACTGGACCGCAAGTGAATAGAAGATACATTTTCATGATTAGTCGAGCAGAGGTCATGCGTAAATGGATATCATATATAACATCCCTTCTGACAAAAATCGTTAATCTGACCGTAATAGTTCCCATTTACTGGAATGTGATTTTTTCTTCTCCACTGGGAGGCAGCTAACAAAACATTATATTTTAACAGACAGAAACCACATTTGCTGCTGCCTGGGATACTGTATATGACTTTTTTCATATTCTCTCATTTAAGAGAAGAGGCTGGAAGTGCTGGCAATTTATGAGTGCACTAGACAATATTTCAGATTGAATTTCAGTTAAATACACTCCTACTATATATATAGTTTTAAATATATATATATTTAGTGTGATACTTTGTTCAAAACACAAGACAATTATAATTTAATGAACGAAAA
The DNA here is from genome assembly GCF_018340385.1 of Cyprinus carpio. Lineage (NCBI taxonomy): Eukaryota > Metazoa > Chordata > Actinopteri > Cypriniformes > Cyprinidae > Cyprinus > Cyprinus carpio. The sequence continues at coordinate 13,883,804 of NC_056586.1, forward strand.
GTTAACTTTTCTTAGATTTTATAGATACAAATGAAGCAAAAACAGGATTATTACAAGTTTTTGAGCAATACAGTGGTGTTTTGTTCCTGAATGAATCAATGTTTTTGAACAAATTCCTTGAGTGAATCATTCAGCGACTCACTCATTTAAGACTAGCGTAACAATATAGTGCAAGAATTTCAAATATTGGGGGGACGCCTTTGACTCCTGCACTCCTGTCTTTTTTGTAGCATCTTTTAACAGTGTTCAAAAAATGCAAGAAATCTCATTTTGAAATTTCATTGCCCACGTCTAGGGGGCCATTCACACAGAATGTAGACCAGACTAGGTGGCCTAAGCACACCTCTAAGTGGGCCACAAGATTGGTTAAAATTATTTAAAATAAGACAGAAGAAGTTTGAAAATAGGCAAAACATCTAACAATCAGGATGTAAGCTGAAATTGCATTTAATTTTTTATATAAACAAATTTATTTTAACATTTTATTGGGTAGAAATCACTAATTGTGAGTAAAAAAAAATTAACAGCTTGTAACCACAAACTAGAAGAAATTAATGTAAAAATTAACTGATAATAATAAAAAAAAGAGTAAAGAACATTCAGTCATTGGGTTTATGGAATTTAGTTAAGTATTTAATTTATATATTTTAAAATACCGCCACGCCTAGTTTCTGTAAATAAAAGTTTGAAAATGTGCTTCTTTGTCATTATTGCAGAGCACCAGAAATATCTCTGGGTTCCTTTAAATATTGTCCAAGTCCTTGGAGTCCAAAAGAGAACTGCTATGATAGAGAGAACAGGTTTCAAACAGTGCTCCTGTATATGACTTTCTTTTTATTCTCTTATTTAAGAGAAAAGATGGGAAGTGTTAGCATGAACACAGTTTTATAGCAAATTTCCTTGCTTTTATCTCAAAGATCATAGATATCTTTAAACCCCCCCACACACACACACACAATGGATAACGTCGTGCATGTCAGCAATCCAAATGTACCACCTGCCTCCTCTCAGAGTCCCAACCCTGTAATTGTACGTTGATTTGACAGACAGCTACATTATGATCATATGAAACGGAGCTAATCATGCTTTCCTGTCTCTTTCATCTGCACCAATGAGCTCCTTCCATACAGAATTCAATGACATTTCGCTTCTGCGCCACAGATGAGGAAAGGTCTTCTGTGACCCCCGTTTTTCAGGCCTGCTCACATGCAAAGCAGGTTATACAAGTCTTAAAAGAGCCTTCCTTTCAGCCGGCGACAGCAATCGCAGGCCCTCAGAAATAAAAGCGATTATAAACGTCAGCATGTTCATTATATTAAGCCTGTGTGCCTTTCTATCTATTCTGCTCAGAAATATGCAGGCAATTAATTAAAATCCCATGTCCATGCCTGGCAGACATTACTCTAATATCGGCTTTAAAGAGAGCACAGAGGCAGCGATCACAGTGCCAGGTCACATCACAAGAGACGGCGAACCTCTATATTTCCCGTTTGTCCTCTCCTTTTTTTATTGCCATTCATTTTCCATCAGCAATACGATGCCAGCATTATGCTTGACTGATGTGGAGAGACAGAGCAATTTCCTGAGACACTTAACACCAGGTCACAAGGGGTTGAAATACGATAGACAGATACAGGCATTCAGAGGCTGCCACTCGAGATGATGCCAACCCAGATGTTATGTCAATGGCCCAGGGTGAGGAAAACACTTTCTCAGTGCTTCGATTTTCAAGGATGGTGAAATTGCGCCTCGAGTGTGCTTTCAATTTGCCCAAAGGGACGAGGTGAAAGCGAGACCTCGCTATGAGTTGATATTCAAACGCATTCATTCAGCTGCCTCATGGAGGAGACTAAATATGGAAATCAACTTTGACTGCCAGATGTTTCCTCTGTGTAATAGAAGTCATTACCATCACATTTAGCACTTCGTTTCCAAAGCGCCTCACATTACGCGGTGAAACGTATTCCTCTGCGAGCTCGGTAACAGTGCATTACGTGCAGATAATGATGACTTTGTTATCCTGTGGTCTGTGAGGTCCATTTCCCAACTCCCCCTACCTACAAATGTCAGCCCCGACAGGCAATTACAGGAGTCCGATTACTCCCTTCTCTGCTATCGCCCTCCAATCTCAGAGACCCCTGGCGTGGTGAAGAGCTAAAGCTAATTTTCCCCCGGGCCTGAAACACATGGACTTGGCTATTAAAGGCCTAACAGGTTTAGTCCAAGCAGTCTGCTGTGACACTCAGTCGATATCCTCCATCCTCTCGGGTCATCTCAACTGTCAGCGGTCTGAAGGGAGAAAATGCTGCACTCAACTGCTGATGATGTTAAAATCAGCCATAAAAAATGCTGAAAGACATGATTCATGAGTATATGGAAATATTTCAGAATAGGATTGCAGAGGTTAAAGGTTTGCTACATTGGCTGAAGCACTTAAAATAAAGTAAATAAATGTATGTTGTAGATGTAGCCTACTTGCACTGCTCAGATAGACGATAGAGCAAGCATGAGCTTTGTTTTTGTCCACCTGAAAGGTAGAAGTTCTTCTTCAGCGGCTTCAGGATGTTATGAAAGCGCGACAGCTCCACCTGCTGCTGGACACATACAGCTGCGGGATGAAATATCCTTCACGATTCGAAACATTTACTTTTTTTGGAATTTTTTAATGGTAAGCATATTATCAACAGGATATATAAAATCGTTATTGATTTAAACTTATTTTTACTACTGTCAAGCATTTTAACTGCAAAATAAAAAATACTAAAATGTTTTTAATCTCTTTGTTGTTGGGACGTTGTTCTGTAACACTTTTTGTTGTTGTTGAATTAGATACTTTTATCCAAAGGGACAAATGAATGAAGAATATGAAAAGCGATTGTTCTGTAATGTAAACATATATAATGTAATAATCTCTCATATTCGGTTCAATTAGTTTTTGTTCGGGTTGTATACTATACTACATAGCAATATTAACACTATGCATTATTCAATATGCAGCTTGGGAGTTTACACTTGTGTACACTTTTGGACTTTAATTAAAAGATTAAAGTAAATGACGGTTATAAAAACATTTATTGGGGCAGAATCTTTGGTTGTGATGAAAATGACACGACCTCTCAAACTGACATGAATTTTCACACAGTTGCTTGCCTTTATTTTTACCTTTTTAAGAATACATTCCCAATGTTTTAAGACTTGGAAGACTTAAAGGTAAAGCAGTAAAATCTGGACGCATTAAATAGCAAAAATAAATCATGAGGCATAATAAAAAGTTTCCAATTTTAATGTAACCTTATTGCATGAAAACAAAAATGAAAATTGTTAGTTTTAATAAAAATCAAGACCTGGGACAATATAAGTGCCTTAAGTAAAACGGAGAGAGAGAGAAAGAGAGAAAAAGCAATTTCCAAGACAGAATGCAGAACAAAATGAAAATATTTTGACACTACAGATGAAGGTATTTTATCAGCAGTAGCACATATGACTGGTACATGTCTCTGAGAGAATCAGGAAAAAAAAATTATAATTCCTCAAGAGCCATAACCATCATGTCAAGAGTAGTGATGAAAATATAGTGTGTGATGCAGTGCCCAGTATCTCAATGAACAGTTACAATACTGCTAACACAACACATGCACAGCTCAGCCTCTGGTTCAGCTCCATCAGGAAACGAGCGCATATGCAAAACCAGTCGCCAGGACACGCAAACAGGCCTGATGAGAATAGCACCTTGTCATTTCACAGGGATTTGAGAAGAATAAATACACAGCAGTTTCTCCCTCGAGGGCTTATCATATCTGGAGAGTATGATGAAACCTCCTGCAACATGGTTTCTCATTTTTTCCTTAGAAACCCAAGATATACAGTAAGTTCAAAATCAAGCAGGATGTGCAATGATGACCACAGGTTTCAGGTTTTACACACTTTATTCCTAAAACATTAGCTGCACCATCCATAGCGGCACACAATTGTATGTACACATTTATATACACACACAATTTTCTAAATTTTTGATATAAAATATATAATCCGACAATGTACCTCTTGTCCTCTTATTTGAACACATTAAATTGCTGTACAGGAATTCTGTAGCTACAGCCTATCTTAAAGTCCCCACCACACAAAGGTAAGAACGTGAGCTCCTGTATACTTCATCTGTACACTGTGACAGTAAAAATTGTGGAGAAAATATTTCTCTAAATATTCCTCTAAAAGTAACCAACAGCAAATTCACTTGTCGGTTCTGTAATTAAGACAATTACATACATGACAAACCATTTTCAATTCATTTAGGAAGGCAATATGCAGCTTCCTGTCTTTATATAATATAAAAGATTAAGAAATTACACATTTAAAAACATACAATAAATAAGATATATGCAGGCATTTCAACTGGATAAAACCTGACCCAAACTGCACTTTCAGGCCATTATCAGGACTTGAGTCCACTGAGATGGACTAGTTTCCTTCCCTCCAGTTGTTGTGAGATGGACACTTGGCATGAACTGGGCAGCCTGGCCTTGCCGTAAGTGCGCTGTCTGATCTGTCTGAAGTTGGTTTGCCCAGCCGTGTCCACAGCGTGGAGGCCTGCGGTGGCAGTGCAGTGCAGTGATGCTGTGTCTCTGCAGGGTCTGTTGGGAGAAATCATGGCAACAGTTGTGCAGAACCCCTCGTTGGTTAGAGCATGTTCATTATTAAGTTGTACATTTGGTTGAGCACAACAAAGTGCACGGGCAGACAAGAGCGCCGGTCCTGAGTCGCTGGGTCACAGGTAAGCCATGACAGGGCGTTATATTGTTCCAGCACAAATCTGCAAAAAGAAAAAATGTGTGAGAAATCCATATACACATATATAATTTGAAAAAGTGGATAGATAGTTCATCTAAAAAAAGATAATTATTTCATTAATTAGACATCATGTCATTCCAAATGCACAACTCTTGCTCTCATTTTCAAAACACACAAAAAATATTTAGGCATAAATTTAAGATTTATGTATCTGAATTGCGTATAAACTTTCCATCCATTTGGATTCCACAATTTTACCATAAACAAACAAACTTAATGTGATGTATTTTTGTCAGTCATAGGATTTCTTCACTCAACCAAAAAAAAATATATATATATAGCATAATGCTATTTACTATTTGCATCTATTTAATTGCATTGATTCTAAGACATTTGAATAAATGCATTTTGAAAATGTAACTTCATATTTTCAATATGCATTTATTCAAATTGCTTAGAATCAGCATAAATCTGTTCACTGTGAAAAATTTAGGTGAGCTATCCCTTTAAATGTAGGCCTAATTTTATTTATTTTTTTGCACAAATGAAACCTTCATTAAAAGTCCATTTCATTAAAACGTTGTCAAAAGTAATCCATATGAAACAAGTGGTTTAAGAGACACATTCTCTTTCTAAAGCGATTTAATTTAGACTTTTTCACTGATCAATCTACATCCATTGAGCCTCTGTTGACCACATTAGATGAGATTTGTGATTAGAGGCCTTAATTGTTCATTATTTGAAGCAGCGGTTCTCAACAATGGGCCTCTACAAACTTCCAGAGGGGCCCCAATAAATCTTAAAACTATTTAAATGTAGTTACATTAACATATCTAAATTAAAAATGCTAAAAATGTCATGTCTCCTTAGAATGTCATGTTCATGTCTTCTCAGAAGACTTGGACTAACTGCTTGATTCATATGGATGTCTTTATGAAAATGTTTTAAGCTGCAACATTTTGCTAGAATTAAATTTTTAATGAAGGGACTGAAATCATAGGTTTCATTAAAAATATCTTCATTTGTGTTTGCATGAGTGAATGTCTTGTTGGTTTGAAACCACATGAGGTGGAGTAAATGATGACTGTGGGTGAACTATATCTTTAAATAAATGGTGTTCTGATGCCTTTAAACAAAATACTTTTTTTGGAAGCCAGTTTATTCATAAATCAAATCCAGTCTGGGATGGTTCATAAATCAGCTGCAATCCTTGTAATCTTGAATTATCAAAGCTCCAACAAGTATGAAAAATGAGTGTTACACCATGTGGGAATTTTTTATAAATGAACAGAAATATATTAGAGACATGGGATATAGGGAAGAGTGGCTGTAAGGGGTCCAGCTGATACCTGAGCACATCTGAGGTATGGCTGGAGTCCAGAGGGTGTGTGTGTTTACTGTGCAGCAACTCATCTGACTGCACTGATGAAACATTAAGGTGCAGAGAAGCCTAACAGGAAGACAGAAACATTCATTATATGACACTTTTGCAGCTCTGTTAAATAGATTAGCTTGTGAAACATGATTTGGACAATAAAGCTGTAATGTATCTCTATAGTGAACTGATTATTACATTTACTGAGCAGCTTACCTTCAGGAAAAGTGGACATTGGTTCTTTGCCTGTGGGCAGGAGGACCAGAACCAGTCAGGCAGTGGGCCAGCTTTAGCCGTCGACACAAAGTAGCCCAGAGCCATGGGCTGCTGGAGGATGTTGGGAGACTCGTCGTGAGACTCCATCCTGTCTGTGCTCTGGCCCTGAGGACGGGGAGAGAGACAGTGAGAGGGTGAATTCACAGCTTTGAGAAATGATTTCAGCCACTTAAAACAGTTGTGTAAAAGTATGGATACAATTCAAAATAATTTCTCATTACTCCTAAACTTAGTTTCTGATATTGAGATATTCAGAGATATACAAGATATTGAGCACACCATTAAAAAAAAAAAAAAAAAAAAAAAAAAAGTAACACTTTTATTCAGCAAAAATGCAATAAACTGAACAGTTTATTTGAAAGATTTCAAATAAATGCTGCTCTTAAACTTTCTATTCATCAAAAAAGTGTTTCCACAAAAATATTAAGCAACAAAACTGTTATCAATACTGATAAAAATAAGAAATGTTTCTTGAGCACCAAATCATTATTTAAGAATGATTTCTGAAGAATCACGTGAAACTGAAGACTGGAGTAATGATGCTGAAAATTTAGCTTCACTTCACAGGAATAAATTGCATTTGAAAATATATTCAAATAAATCTAATAAGAAATTGTAACAATATTTCACAATATTACTCTTTTACTGTATTTTTAACAAATAAATGCAGCCTTATCGAGCATAGGTGACTTCTTGACTGGTATTGTATGCAGAAATTCTTCAGAAGGACAGAGCAAATCAGTTTACCTTGCTTCCGTCTCCTCCGTGGTGGTAATGTGAGCCAGGCGAGTGTACTGGGGAGGTGGTGGGAGAGTTGGGTAGGATGTTAATGAGATCAGGATCAACCAGGTCATTCTCTGACAGCAGGTCTAAGATCCCATCCATGCCGCCCATTCCATCTGTGACATCTGCAAACACAATGAGAACTTATGTTAGCCTGCTATAAACACAATAAGTGTTCGGTGGGGTGGATGTGAAAGTGTCTGACCGTTGTTGGGATTAAAGGCCTGGAGGCCGGCAGAAGTGGGGAACACGAGGATGTGAGTGCAGGAGGTGTCCTGAGGAGTGTTTAACTGTGACTGCATGTTCAGGGTCGTGCTGCGGCCAAACACGGAGCCAGTGGACACGGAGTCTATGGAGAGAAAGAAAAGGAAAAGAAATCATGAACTTTCATCAAATAATCATCAGAAGTTTCTAAAGGTCTGAAAGACAAAGTACAGCCAAATGCAGAACAACCGCTCTGTGCGAAAGCGCCACATTAATTACCTGGCATGATGACAAAGGATGCCTGTGGTTCCATGGCGACTAAACAGGTACTGAGTATGCTGGGACTGTCTGCGGCAGAGATGCCGCACATCCTGCACATCTCCTTCAGTCGTCTGCTGAGAGACTGTAAGTTTCGCCTACTCAACATAATACTCCAATCTGATTGGAGCAAAAACAGCAGTTAGATCAATAGCAAAGGGCACATGATGCCAAACAATTTGAATAATTGCGATACCTACCACGTAATTCCCCGTGACCTATCCTTCCGAGCCGGCCAATCACAATGCGCCAAGGAAGTGAGGTCATCTGTACGAGACCCAGGCACCATTCCCAAAGCTTCTGAAGGCCCTGCCGTCGTGCAGAGCCCTTTTTCCTCCGAGCTCTGTGTGAAAACACACAAACACCCCAGTCATAAACAGAGGCCTGGGCTGGAGCAAACGAAGCCAATCGAAGACCAACTCTTGAGTGCTCACCGGTTGGGTACGTCAATGCTGATGACGCAGGTTTCCAGCAGCTCTCCGTACTGGTCTGTGCATGAAGCCAGGAGCCACCTTTGGTCATGTGACAGGCAGTAGGCCACAAACAGCACGTTGTATTTCTGGGCAGCCTCTCCAAAAGTCTCACCCAGCTCTGTCTGCTTGTCCTTCACTGGTGCCAAGACGAACGGTGGTGCGTAGAGATGTAAACACTCTGGTCTCTGAGGAGGACAAGGACCAAGAGGTCAATAGTATGATATATACACAATTCTATTTCTTAATATTTTTGTATCTATAAAAACTGCAAAATGGCTGTTGTTCCAGGAAAATTATTTGTGTCTCATGTTGAATTTCCTGCCATCAACTGCCTTATTTTTTGATGCCACAGACCCCAAAATTAGATGTTCCCTTTGTGAAACACCCCATTTTAAAACAAAGGCAGCTATACACTTCTGGTTGAAAGCTCAAGACACATCTTTTATTATTATCAATTTTGAAAAGAGTTTTTGTTCCTTAAAGGGATAGTTTACTCACCCTCAAGCCATCCTAGGTGTATATGGCTTTCTTTTTTCAAAAGAATTCAATCTGTGTTATATTAAAAAATGTCCTGGCTCTTTCAAGCTTTATAATGGCAGTGACGTCCTATTTTATACGCTGGAACGGCACTCTAGTGAATGCGCGTACAATAGTTATTGGAAGCTAGAGATTACAGTTAATAAAGTTTTAAATATGGATATTTTTCTATAGAGATTAATTTTTTTGATTTTTTAGGTATTTATTAACTGGAGTATATGTGGAGTACTTTTCATTATGAATGGATGCACTTTATTTTGTTTCAAAATCTTGACCACCATTCACTGTCATTATAAAGATTGGAAAAGCAAGTACATGTTTAAAAATATTTGTATTCGTCTCAAAGAAGAAAGTCATATACACCTAGGATGGCTTAAGAATGAGTAAATCATGGGGTATTTTTCATTTCCGGGTGAATATGAAAAAGAAAAAAGCAGATAGGCATAGTATGTGTACAGTGCAACAGCAAATAGCTTTTTTTATATTTTAGAGAAGTCAAGTTCCGATACTGAACAGGACCACATGGTGATGCCAAAAAAACCCCTAAACCAACCGCCTGCTGACTGCATATATCTACTACAGTACAAGGTTCCTTTCAGAATAACTAAACACAGCAACATACACATGACGGATCAAACCATTATTGAATGTGTGTGGAAAGTGTGAATGTTTGCAAATGGCTGTGCCTGTGCATAAATACAATTTGCAATCAGTGCATCAAGAGCACTCATACACACATTATTATAAAAGACTCATGCGTGCTTACTGTACAACTCCTGTACGCCACCGCAATCGTCTTTACCTTGATTGCAGTCTTCATCCATCAGAACTTTACTAGCGAGACTGGTTATCCAGTTGAGAAAACATAGTTTGCATGTGTTGTGTGGACAATCTGTTTAGTCTGTACTTCAAACAGCACAATGTGCAAGGGCTCGCGCTCTTCAGAGACAATCACAGAATATGACAGAGCTCGTGTTTAAAAGCGAAACACACTGGAATGAATAATTCACTGAAAACGCAACTCAGGTCTCTGTTCTCTCTGCAATCTCTGATGTAATCAGCCTGGTTTCCTTTATATTAGCGCTGTTTTGGACGGATTGTTTGAATGCATTTGCTTTTTGGATCATTGGAGTGAAAACTTTCCCGGAGTTTTGCGGCTTAAAATGATCTGATTGCAAGCAGAGATGCAAAATTGGGTTAAAGGGTTAGAACAGAAATTGTGCTTCAGTAATTTTGCGTTAATTGTGTTCAAATTAATCGTATACGTTAACGCATAAACGTTGACAGCCCTAATTATAATATATAAAACTTTGTAAAAAAAAAAATAATGAAAGAAACAGAAATAAAAAACAAAATTGGTAAATCTGTATCGATATGTATTTGAAATTGAAATTGAAAACCCTTTGCCTAATATATTGCCAATTATTAGGAGTACCTCTTTGCTCTGTAGTGCAGTGTCAATGGCCAGGCCAGGGCCGAAGCCCGTTAGCGTTTTGACATTAGTGGAGGTTGGCAGACGCCGTCTGCACTGAGTGTAAACTGAGAAAGCCAGAGACTTCAGGTGCTGTGCGTATATATGGCGCTCCTCACTCCAGACCGGCTGCAGCAAGTACTGGCTGGGTATAATCTGGCAGAAAAAAAAAAACAGGCTGTTTAGTTCCAAGTAATGTGACATTTCTTAGAAAGCACGGATCAGATGGATTCTTACTTGGACATATACAGCATTCCTGATGTGAGGAGGAAGAGTCTGAAGCATCTCTAGATAACAGCGAAGAAGACCCATCGTCCACACGCTAGAATTGCCGCCTTGGCCTGTCTCCTCATAGCTGAATGGATTTACGATGTAGATCACTATAGAAGGAGGATAGGTGACGGCGTGGGAGTCTCCATCAGTCGGCACCCCCACCTTCTCTCTCTCCATTGTGCTGAAACACAGATAAATTAAGGATCAGAGATCACATCTGAGAGAATCAGTAACATGATTGTTTGGATGTGAAAGGTGGTACCTCTCTGCGGGCTCAGACTGGACCTGAGGTTGGTTGGTGGCCGACGTGCCGTCACCCAGAGTCCCTGCACTCTGACCACCAGTCGGCTGGCTGGACTGCAAGCCTCCAAAAGGAGGCAGTGAATTGGGCTTGGAAGATGGCATGGTGCCTATGCCCTGAGAGCAGGAGGAAGAGGAAGAAGGCGTGGATGTGGTGGTGGTGTTAGTGTTGGAGGTGCTGTTGGTAGATGGGGTGGTGCTCTGAGCGGCTGTTACGGGGCTACCAGAGCTGGAAGTGTGTGTAGAGCTGGTCGGGTTTCGCTGGGAAGGCAGTGAGCTGTCCAAAGACTGGGATGCCAGAATGGACGCTAAAGAGATAAGAAATATTTAAAGACTGTTAGATTTACCTTGTCCGCACAACATCGAAGAAATTTTAATTTGTTTCTGTACATACCCAAGTCGTGACAGCACACTTGTGCGTAGAGTTTGAGTTTGTTAAACGCCTCGCTGCTGCTGCTGTTTATGGTTTTTGAGAGCCAGTCAGTGAGAGTCTGATCCGGGAGAGGTTTGGCTCCAGTATCACTCACCGTCACAATGCCATCAGCATGAGACTTAGCGATGGGCTTGTGCTGACCGAGCCGACACGACTGTTGAACAACAATAAACCATCATGTCAATTTTATTTGTATAGTGCTTTTTACAAACATCTTCATAACATCTTAATATAACATCTTAATGCCTACTCAGGTATACTGTATGTGGATAGAGTTGTAAATACTTATATATCCAACTTCATATAAAGAGCTGGCCGATAATATAGTTGTTTAATTTTACAACAAAGCAAAATCAGGTGGTTGAGACTTGCTATATATATGTTGTTGTTTTTTTTCCCCAATCTTGCAATGAAATAACTTAGGCACTTGAGATTTCCTATATAGTATTTTTTTTTTATGCAAGTGTACAATTCAAATGAGGATAAAGTTGGACATAATACATATTATTATGCATAATTCATTAGTTCTTTAGCAAAATCTAACCTCATATATAGCTGTCAAGTCTCTGAAGAAAGTTTTGGCTCCATTAAGCAGGGCTTCGTTGTCGGGACACACCACCATATATTCGATATCCCGCTGAGAGCTGTACGGGTCTAACAGAAGCTTCTCCCAGTATGGCAGAGCAAAAGGAGACAGCACCACATAGTCATACTCGTAACCTACCAATAAGGTGGGAATGGGGAGGGGCTCTGGAGATTCATCTGTGCCTGAGAGAAAAGAGTTGTGTAAATGTGCCTGTATCATTTATAAATGACGCAGAGGATGGTGTGTGTTGAGTTATGCCTACCGTACGATCCCCTGCCAGCCATCTTGTGGAACTGCTGCCAGGTGAGGGGGCCCTGGACTCCCCAAGAGCGCACAGACCTCTTCTTCTGGATGGTGTCCTGCAGGACAGGCTGCAGTGACAGCAGCATCCTCAGCACATCCTGAGAGAACAGCATGCTCATATCGAAAGCTGCAAGAACACAGAGACAGTAGTGTTTTACAAACACACCAGATTTAGATTTAAACAGATTCACTGCTTAACACATTTAGCTTGAGCAGGGCTCCAGATTCATTCTTCCCACTGGTCGCTCTTTTGCGAACTAACTTTCTCAGTTGGTTGCACGAGCACATGATTTGGTTGCAATATTTTTTATTTATTTATTTTTTAGAGCTAAAACGTGGGATTAATCAATGCATGCTGATTAACTTTTATCATAGTTTAAGTGGTTAACATTCAACCCGTTCTTTTTATCTGTAGTATTATTTGTGATTTGAATTTTGTGAACGGTAGTTCCTCTTTTGCTATGTTATAAGTCGGGCTTCAGGTTCGAATTTGCGATCTTGTTGTCATGTTTTACAAGAAAAGATAATTGTCTGTTTTGCTTACATAAATATACACACCTTTCACTTTTTAAGACTAAAACAAAAGATGGTTTCAATGTTATTCTTAATTAAAAAGCACAACAACAATAAAACTGTAGGGTACAAATGACAAACTAGCTTACAAAACGTTTATTAACAAAAATGAATAAAATGAGGTTTGACAAATAAATTACAGAATGTTAAGCAAACACTGAGGAATCAAATAAAAAATAAAAAATAAAAGAGTGCCTCCATAGCGTAACGTTAGGTAAACAGCAAAGATAACAAGCTTTACAAAATGAAAACAAAAATAAAAGTAAAACTAAACTTGCTGTCGGTGACACGTTCACCTTCTCTGGTTTAAGAAGCGGTCTTTTACTTTACTTTAGCTTGAAAACCATCCATCGTTTCTTCAATAATCAATGATCATTTCACCCTTTTCTTGCAAACGACTGCTAAGCTCACATTCTATTCTGCCTTCATCCAATCAACAACCAGTGGACTGAACCAAATCCTGCCCTAATTTTTTTTATTTTCCAATGATCTGTTTCTTTTGGATGTACGTCACAAATACAGAACAAATGATCTGTTGCTACTTCAAATTCAGTGTGACTTTAAACTGGTCTTTGATTCCAAAATCAAATCAAAATTAATCCTATTTAGATTAATACATTCCTGGACTTAATGTAAATGTATTCATGTTATTTCAAAGAAAATATTGCAACAGCTCCCCCATAAATAAATTAATGAATACACAAAAAAATTAAATATGAACAATTAACAAAAAATCCAACAACTGAACAACTCCAAGTCCTTTTTATTCAATTCTACTCTCCAACCACCATAGAAAACACTTTTCACAAACTAATTAATTACTGATGGAAACAAAATCATCTCTAGATATCCCGTTTTATTCCAAAATGGGTCACATTATGTCAGTAAATTGGACTGTAAACTCATGTTTCATGTTGACTTTAAGACCTGACTCGAATTACATGCTTAGTTCTGACTCAAAGATGTAGTGTGCTCAAAACAAGTTAATGTTTTGAACTAATAATAATAATAATAATAATAATAATAATAATAATAAGATATTTTTCCATTAAATATGAATTAAAATCCAACAATCTCAAAGCCGAAACCACTGTGGTGCAGTTGGGCTTGGGTTGTGTAGCAGACCTCTACAGCAGTGGTAGACTCAAAGACCCCCCTTTGTCCAACACAATATTCAAGTCTATTTCTGGTATTTATGCTGTAATTTTGAAAAAGCTGCTTATTTTCAAACTTTTTTAAATAAGAGAACCTGAGGGTACAGATATTAAATGAATGAACCACAATTCATTTTGTGACTTTAGAAGTTAAAAACAACAATTACTGAATTACTAAATTTCAGTTTACATCTTGTGTTTTGCGTTTAAGCATTCATACTAGAGTTAAATTGTTTAAATATATTGCTAATTTATTCAATTCTTTTTAGTCCTCTTGTGGCCTCCTGGTGGGTGCTGGCTTTCTGGTTTTGAACCACTGTTAAAAACCTTGCACTGAATGAACAGTGTAAAAATAAAAGAAGAAGAACAACAAAAAAATCTCACCGTTGCGTTTGGCCCAGTGGTGTAAAGAGGAGCTCTTGATCAGCATCTCATCGACTTTTCCCCCAGACATGTTGTCCATGAACTGTCTGCCATGCTCCAGAGCCAAGTAGCAATCACTGTAATAGTCCCTCTCCTCCAGGCGCAAGGGGGTCTTGAGACTGGTGCTGGGATGTTCTGGCCTGATGATGGGGGAGAAGGGGTTAGTGCACAGGTCCTGCAGCAAGAGGATTAGATCATCCGGGACCTGCTCTTTAAGGGCCGCCCCTATCTGAAGGGAGGCTGCGCGTACAGCTTCAAAGTGCTTCTCAGTCTCCCGTCCAGCATCTGAACCCCTTCCCATGATGTCCAGCTCATCCTCCAGAAAGAGGCCGGCCCCGTTTCCATAGCGACGGTTCATGACCGCGCTAAAACCGCAAGAGCAGGGGTCCATGCTTGAGTACTGAGAGTCCATGTTGGGATCGCTGATGTAGACGCCCACATCTGCCCCCGTAATGTTCATGTTGCAGACACAGATGCAACAGCTGTCAAAGTTGCAGTCCTTGAAGAGGTTCATGACCGATTCTGAGAGGATGAGGGTGACGTATAGGCTGTGAGCTTCCGGGATGGAGGGCACGGTGGCCGGCTCCACTGAATTTAAAGGTCGGCAGGTGGAGGGTGTAGAGGCGGGAGAATAGAGGTCAGAGTTCTCGTATTTCAGTGAGCCCTGGACGCTGGCAGGGCCTCTGGGGGTGCGTGGGGTCCGGGGTGTCCGTGGCGTTGGGGCGGAGATTCGAGGGGTGGCAGGGGAGGGCAGGATGCCAGCGCCGCAATTGCTGGGCGGGGCGCTGTTGGACATAAAGGTGTTGTGTGTCTGAGGGGTGCAGCTCTGGTCCTGCTCAACTGCACTTCCTACACTAGGGATGTTGCTGTTGAAGAAGAAGAGAAAGTGTCAGATATAGCGACTAAAATATCAAACCAACTGGCATTTCAAGCCAAACGTGTGACAGAAATAAGACTGTTTGGTTTAAAATGATAAAACATAGTTGGCTGATTTCTGCTTGTCACATAGTGGGATCTTTAGTCATCTCCTCAAATCCTCATCAAGTCAATTCAATTCAGGGAGACATGATCCAATTCCAAAACGATTCCTGATTCACGGTTTAAATTATTTAAAGTGATTCACTGCCAAAATCTGTGTAAAGATTCAGCATAAAAGCCTTTTAAAAAGCATAAAAGCATCTTATGTCTGCTCTGTCTCTTATGCTCCCCAAGGCTGCATTTTTTTGATAAATAAAAATATAGTAAAACGGTAATAATGTGAAATATTATTACAAATAAAATAACTTAAAATAAAATATGAAAAACATTACATATATATATGTACAGTATATGTATATATATGACAGTGAATCAATGTCTTCTCTTTCTCTTACAGTTTAAGTGAAAGTTCACCTGTTGTTACTCTGTGGGAACTCACCTGTGGGAACGAACTTCATAAATTCACTAAGATCACCTTGGGAACAGTTCATAAGTTATTGCAAAATAGCATTTAGTTTTGAATAAGGTGTTCAGAAGTGGCAGAAAAACATCTCAGCATTAAAACAGATGCAGGTACACGTTCTAAAACTTGAGTGTGCTTGCCATCAATGCTCTGGACACATTACTCAATTAAGGCTGCACTATCATTAATACTGAATTGCTATTTTGGGCTGGCAGCTGCTTGGACCACAAACAGCAGAGAAGAGTGTTATGTGCTTGTTAAAAACTTGACCCACTTACATCAACCACCACCTGCTCAATATGCATCCTCCCAAGTAAGGTAAATCAATCAATTAAAAGCCTTTTAGGCTTCCATACATGCCAACAAGCCAATGAAAGCTTGAATTGCTCAATGTCTCATTAAAGGTTTGTTTGTTACAAAATAACAATCAACCCTGTGTAACACTAAAATCTGCTAGGGAGGAAGAAAAATCCCTCATTTCTGGGCTGTTGCACCTGTCCTTGTTGAGGAAGGTCATGGCTGCCATCGGATGAAGCATCTCCAGTTTGCTGACTGTCCAGCTGGGCCGGTACACACACTCTTCTGGAAGCTTGATGGGAAGCAGACAATGGCTGGGCAGCATCTTCAGAGGGGCGTAAAGGGAGCAGCCGATGAGCGCTTGACAGGACTCTTGCTTAAACACGTAGGAGAAGTCCTGAAAATACAATTAAGAAACAGTCTTGCATCACAAAATGCCTCTTCATGAAAATATTCCTGGGAATTGGCAGCAGTAATTAAGTACTACCTTAATCTCTGAGGGTTTGGGGCTGCAGAAACCCTCCTCCACCTCCATCTTGAAATGCCCGCTGATGGCCCCATCCAGAAGAGAGAGGCCAGCCCCTGACTCTGTATTCCCCATGTTTATAGGAGAGTAGCCCATGATGATGTGCTGCTCCAGTGATGGAGGGGTTGGGAACATCTGGTGCAGGTCTGCAGAATCTAGATCAATAAACACACACAATGAAGGAACAGAATTTTGGCACTATAAATAGAAAATAGGTAACAGATGCTTGCCATTAACGTCTCAGTCTGTGATGACTTGTACAGCACTAAAACGGTTTTAGTTTGAGAAAACATGTAGCTCTTGGATTCTGTAGCTCTTAGTAGGAGCCCATGTAATGACTTTTCTAGAATTGCACAGATATTAAAATCCTATACCATTTCATAATAAAAAACAAAAACATAAAAAGCAAATTTGAGGAAACAAATGTTACGAGCAGTGTTATTTTACTATTATTTATTAAGTTTTAGTAACTTAGTTATATTAACTTTAGTACTCTTAAGAACTAAAATTAACATTAAAATGAAAGAAATTGTACTTTAGTTTTATTTTTAATAAATTTAGTACCTTAACATCAACATTTTATCAGTTAGTTGCCAAAGCAACTCATTTTTGTTTTTATGTTTAAGTTTTTTATGTTTCAGTCTTCTAATATTTCTATTCTATTTTATTTCAATTAATGAAAATTTTAATAGGTATTTTTCAAGTTAATTTAAGCATCACAACATTATAATGTACAATTTTTTTTTTTTTTTTTAAGATTTGCTGAAGATTACAATTAATTTACTGTTCTGGAGGTTATTTCTAGAGGTTACTGTTTTTAAAAATAAACTTAAAATGAAATTAGCTAAAAAATGAACTTGAACAATATCAGATACCAATTATTATTTTTTTATTTAATCTTTAAATATACTTTTAAAATATATTTAAAAAACAAATGTGTGATAATAAATAAATATATTTTTAAAAATATCACTCTAATATCAGCCGATAACCAATGCGGTACAAGTATATATAAAGCATTTCTACAGATTTAACAGCATAATGTAAAAAATTCCTACTCTCTCTACGGATAATATGAACTTCAATGAACACATTTTAAACCAAACTGCTCACACACTTCCAATAACAGTTATTATAACAAATGCATCAGTAATGATGCAGATTCAGCAGGGGTCATGAATTGAGGCACATACAAGGCAGGGGGTCTGGCGCTGCAGGTTTTGGTTCTTTCCTACCAAATTTTCCCTCTGTTACACCAGCAGCTCTCCTGGATCCAGGCTGTTTGGAGTAAGACAAAGAAAGGCTCACTTTAATTGCTCTACTGTTCTCCTAGTTCAGCAAATACAGAATTTTATGATCACCTACAAGTTTTTATAATGAGGCAGGACATCCAGCAACAAAGCTGTCTCTAATGGCACTTTTCCACTACGTGGTACGACTCGGCTCGGTTTGCGTTTCCACTACAGTTTAGTATCGTTTTAGAGAGGGTGGGATTATTCTCATAGTTGCACCGCCTCTACTTCTGTGACTCCTAAAAAACTTTTTCATCCCGCATCGCCCGATATCAATGAGAGGAACGTCTGTACTTCCTCAACAGACAATGAAACAGCCACTTTTTGGTCGTTAAAAAAAGGTGCGCTCGTTCAAACCAGTTGCGTTCGATCCTTCGCTGGCTGTGCGGATTTAAATCTAGTAGTTCTGTTGTGTTTGTGTCGCAAGTTCAGTGATGCAGGTAATGACAATTCTCTCCGGCCAATCAGTGATCAGCAGAGTTTACACGTCACGTTTTGGTCACGCTACGGTTCACTTGGAACCTCAACCGAGGTGGTGCTAAAAAAATACCAGGTACTGTACCCAGTGGAAAACCACCCAAAAGTGAACTGTACCGAGCCGTACCATGCTTTGGAAAAGCGCCATAATTTGCCTTCAATATGAATATCACTGTATCCAACAGATTCATTACTGCTGGAGCTTCACAAAGCATGATTCATATCAAAAAGTTATAGAAAACAGTTCATTATGATGCTACGCTTTGTTTAAATTAGGACAGCTAGCCTTCTAACTATCCACTTCACAGTTAGCTGGTGAGTTCATAAGGGTACTAACCGTCAGGTCATCCTCGTCAGAGTTAAAGAGGTTGTCCAGGTCATTAATGGACACAACCAGATCTGTCTCATGAATCAAGCTGGTGGTAGGAAGTGGTTTACTGCCACCTGACCCCTGGGCATCTGTGTGAAAAGGTGTGTTCAAGATGACCCTCAGAAACATTTTCAGAAACAATGAAAAAGTTTTTATCAATTTAAGTGTAAGGAAATAATACTCACCATCAGAAGATGGCAAACTGCCATCATCCCTCTAAAGGCAAAATAAATAAATAAGACTTCTCACTTTGAGAAACATGATATCACAACATTTTTCTAAGAAAATCACTGTCTGACCTTATTTTTCTTCCCAGGCTCCCTCTCGGCTCCTGGTTTTTTGTCTTTATCAGAGAAAGTAAACTCCTCGTCTCCTTCCACAAAAGCATAAGGATCAGATTCATGCTCCTGGTCTCCATCGCACTCAGCTGCAGAGAGATACTGTTTTTTCTTTTGCTCGTACATCTTCACCAGCTCTTCCGACACTTTCAGAGGCCTTTTGGAAGAGGACATAAACCTGCAAAAAAACACCCCACACTATGTTACACCTCTAACTGGAAGAAAGTAATACTGAATAACCAATCAGTTACACCAATACTACTTTGACATTTATTTGTTTGTATTTACCATGATGGATAGCTAAATAAATTAACACCCAGGAGAAAATGAGACACTTAAATATTAGTAGTACTAAAAGATTTATACAGACACATCACTGTAGTTTTTTTAAGAAATTAGTACTTTGTTACCTTAAAGTGTTAATTAAATTTTTTTAATATATTTGTAATTTAAAAAAAAAATACATTTTAAAATCATAAACATGCTTATTATTATATTTTTATTATAATATTCCATATATCAATTAAATATATTTTATATAATAATATAAATAATAATGGTCATAAACCTGTCCTATAGCCTGCCATAGCCACTAAATCAAAACATCAAGTGTGTAGCAAAAACCTGAGGCTAAACTTTCCAGAGACGCTGACATAGTCAGTGGTCATTTTTTCAGCAGCTGTAGACTATTTATCTGTTCCAGCAAAACATTATTAGGTCACACAGAGTGCACCAGAAAATTGGGCCAGGAACAGGGTCCAATTCAACTTATCTGCCTCTGCAATCAACTAACAACCCAGCAAAGCTGCCTGATGTTACTGACAACCACTGAAGCAAAATTACTTACAAAAGGGCCAAAGAAATGTTCTTTATGGAGGCGTAACTTGCCTTACAGTCTGTAATTAAGATGTTAAAAAGCTAACCTATTCTCAGGCATGTTAGAAAAGCTTCCTTTTTCAAACAGGTAAGGACATGTTTTGAACAGCAATTCAATTTTATTTTTTACAAGGATCCATTCTGCCTGCCAAAAGAAAACTGTTGGTATTCAGTTCAACAAGCCAAATGACTTTTCAATCACACTTCTCAAAGTTGAAGAGGTGTTCCTGTGGTTCAGTGGTAGAGCATTCTTCAAAAGGTCGTGGGTTCAATTCCCAGGGAACACACATACTGATAAAAAAACAATGTATAGCCTGAATGCACTCTAAGTCGCTTTGGATAAAAGCGTCTGCTAAGTGCATAAATGTAAATGAAAATGTGTTGGTATTTAGTGTCACAATATCACTATTTAGTGCACAAGGCTACTCACTCTGTAACTGACACAACACCATCCTGGCCTCCGGCTCTGTTACCATCCTCGAATAGTGTGACCACAGGAAGCTGAGGTGTTTGGAAATCTGCATTCTTCCTACCAGGCACCCTAAAGTACCTCCAGGGGTTATGTGTTGTGTCCTCGTTGGGGTTTATGGCGGAGCCAATGTACACGGTGGCTTCTAGGGACTCTGGGTATGGAGGTGGGCAGGGTAAAGGCATTGGGTCTAATGGAGAATCATCTGGGGGTTTCTGGGGTACTAGGCAGGGCTCAGAGGAAGGAGGATAGAAGTGTTGGTGCAAGGGTGAGGAGGAAGTCTTTAGGCCGTCGGCAGTCTCCTCTCCGCGCTCACAAGGGTGCGGGCTGAGCGGCGGGGGCTGAGGAGAGCCAGCCATCTCATCAGTTGAGCTGTGCAGCATTGGGGTCTTGCTGGAGGTGACGTCAGCGTGGTGGAGGCTGGGGTAGCGGCTGTCCTCGTGGCCCTGCAGACACAGCCTGTGAACACCATCTCCCTGCTCCAAGTTGGGCTGTTCTTCACACAGTGAGCTGCGGTGGTGGAAGGGCGTCTGTGGCCTCTTTTGCTGCTTGTCTCCTTTCTCCAGCTTCTCCGCCATCTTGTGTTTGGTAGAGGGCTGAGGAGGTTGGCCAGCAGATGGAGGATGCCCTGGGGTGCTACATGCCCGCTGTTTCTGGTTCTTAAACCTGGAATGAAAAGTGAAAGCTCAGTGTCATCAGCAGGCTTTCATTCATTAATTTTAGTTAATTACATGTCATTTGTTGCAAATGTGCAGCTTGAGAATACCTTGAGCAACTGCACTGTGACCTTTGAGACGACTCCACAAAGTCCCAAACAGAAGCTTTGTCCGTTTCTTCCTCGCAAACTCCATTAGACATGGTTGAAAACTTTCTCCTGGAAAAATAAACCATACCAAACACCTGAAGTTGCTTTGTTCTTACACAATAAATTTCCCATTGCCAGGTAATTTGCTCTGGCTGATCAGTTAAGCTGTAGCTTTTATAATCATACTTGTTCTGGGCTCGGTTAATATTGCACTCCTGCCAGACTCGCTCCACCATTTGGCTGGCTAGCCGGCGGGGGATCTTGCCTCCGTGATGACTGCTGCTGTCCACATTAAAGGCGCCTGACATAGCTGAGAGTTTCACCCATTTCTGGGCAGGCTGAGAAACTGCAATAGAGGGGGGAAAAATCATTATAACTAAATGTTTTGACAGCAACAGAGAATCCAATGCTTTGACGCTGAACTTTTTGAAAAAATTTGAATTTTCGAATCTTGCCGATATTCGACTGATAGTCGAATCGTGTTTGAGGGCGGGTACAAAATACATTACCAAGAGTCAAGTCAGACATTCGACAGCCATAATTACTGACATTAAAACACATTATGCTGACAAAAATACATTAAATTAATAGTCACATAATTAAACAATTACAATTATAGAAAATGCTACGTTTTTTACAATACATAATATTTTTTTCTTCTGCATCTAAAATGTCAGTTAATGCTGTAGTAAGAAAAAAAAATATATATAAATCAATCACATAACATAACGTTTCCATTAACTCAACCCCAAATGGAGGGAAAACAAATTACTTGTGTAGAAGTAAAGTTCAACTTTTTAACTTTTAACTTTTTAATTTAGATTTATTAATTTTTTTTTTCATTTATTCACAATAACTGAGAATGTAGTAATGGTACCTGCTTGAGCCTCCTCTGGTGAAGTGGGAGGAGTCAGAGTGACTGAAGAGATGCCAGTATCTCCATGGACCATGTGACTGTGCTGACCTCCTGAGTAAGAGCCCGAGGAGGTGGAAGAGCTCACTGTAGCCATGACTGGGATGTCTGACTGGGCCACCAGCACCAGGCTGGCTGGGTACACCATCCTCACCCCAGCTGTGCAACATAAATGATTACTTGCACCTGTACTTCACATTAATTGAGATTATGTTGAACTCTCAATATGTACGGCTGACTTACCAACAACAACCTCAACAGCAGCCAAGGAATCATCCTCCCAGTCGAGGTCATCCATCTTGTCATCTGTGACCTCCTTGGTGTTGGGGCCTATGGGATAGAACTGCTTCCATTCTTCAATCAACTTCTGGGTCGGTGGATCTGACAGCTTGAAGGACTGGCCCGTCAGAGTCCCACTCAAACCATATGGAGAGAGGACCACTGGAGGAAAACAAGCAGTCTGTCAGTAACAAACAGTACTGTCTCAATGTAATTGCAAGTGTGATACTTCCTGGTAATATCTCTATTCACTTTGTGGTTACCTGAGAACACGAGAATGCTTAGGGCCACAAAGAAAGCCATAAAACGAAAATCATGAGCTCTGTCAATAATTCAGTTCACACTAGATCTGAAACAGGACAATAAATAAAGAGCAAAGGTATTTCCTTTCTGAAGTGTATTATGAAACATGGCATTAGATGTTAACATATGTCTCGTAATTATTATCTATATATCTATGTTATATTAATATCAATAAGATACTATTATACTTTTAATCATATTTAGAATTTGTTTTGTATTTTCCATTCTGATTTTAATTTTTCAAGTTTTAGTAATGTTGTTGTGTTTTTGTAGTTTAAGTTTTTATTTCAATGTCTCTATCTATTTTTATTTCTCTCTCTCTCTCTCTCTCTCTCTCTATCTATCTATCTATCTATCTATCTATCTATCTATCTATCTATCTATCTATCTATCTATCTATCTATCTATCTATCTATCTATATATATATATACACACACATACATACATACATATATATACATACACACATATTTTAATTTTATTTAAATTTCATACATCAAGTTAAACTAGGTTAAAATGAGAAATGTTTTTGATATTTTATTTCAGTTAACATTTATTTCAAATAACAATTTTTATGGTTTTAATTTTAGTTTTCTATATTAACCCTGATATATACTAAATATATTTAAAATAATTTTTAAAACCATTATATATTTTCCCTATGATTGTTAGATGCATAAAATATTAAAAGAACTTCATTATTAACCTCTTTCCTGAAACTTTTGATCAATTTAAGGCGTCCTTGCAGGATAAAAGTATTCATTTCGTAAAAGTGTATAATATATTTACGAACATGAATTGCAGTTTGCAGCTCCTTTAAAGCAAAGGAAACTGACTGGAGCACAAACAGTTGCATTATCTCCACTCCTCCTCCTACAACTTCCGAAGCTTTTCTCACCTACAAATACACATTATTCAAAACTGTGGTGAGATCTGACCTGTGCTGATACAGGGAGTTTCATGACACTTTAACACAAAACAAACACAAAAGGCAAGTCAAAACTTGGCGTGTTTCAACATGTGTACGAGTAATACAAATTTTCACAACGCAAGAATGTTCATATATGTTTATATTAGTCTAATTAAGCATATCGTTAGAAGCAAGAAATATAGTCATGTTGCAGTCATAGTAAAAAGAGCAAATTTTTTCAATATGAAGGAATAATAGGAATGAGTGCACTTGGCATTCGACATTATTGCTTTTGCAAATACATCTAACAGGAGTCTAGCATAAGCATCAGTTGCCCTTTGGGAGATGGTTAATGAACTAACACAAGCCAGACAAGTGAGCACAAGCCCTGTGAACGAGCTCTGCCAGAGTCAATCTTCAGCCATTACAGTGAGAACAACTGGGATAAAAAACAAAACAAAAATAAAATTAAATCAATCAATCTGTGACTGCTAACCACTTAGAATGGAGAAAAACAAGCTTCAGATAAAGAGGTTTGTCATCAACTCTTAAAAACAAGGACTCTTCCATTAAACAAATATTTTACTCTAAGCCCTATGAGAACTGTGGAATGACCTGAAACCATTTTGGCAGCATGTTATCAACACATCAGAACTTAATTTGTATTTAACCTGGAATATTGCTTTAAAAAGCATCAGCATTTCCAAAGGTGAATTAATGACTGACATTGATCCCACATAGGACAACAGGTTGAGAAGAAACACAGATGCATCTTGTTCAGGGTAAAGCATACTGTTGCAAGCAGTAATGTAAGACACAAGGTTGTGAACTCAGCACCTTGGAGGGAACGGTGGTGATGTAACAAAGTTGAAAGCCAGAGAAGTACTGAATCTGGAAAACACCTCATCAGGGCCACAGTGGGGCTACACTGAGATAATGACTATCACAAGAGAAGCAGCGTCTCAGAGGTGTTAACATATTGTAGGCCTTCCATTACTGTGCCCTTGAGCAGAAGAGAAAACATGTGTTTGCCACCAGTCTGACTGCTGAGGCAACGACAAACCACAAAAAAGACAACAGAACAAAGGGGAGGGCCTGTCATCTCTTGAGTTTCAACACTCAAGTGTAAAATTCCCTCTCATGTCTACTGTCATTATGTGCTTCACACTGAGTGTTAAACTTTCCGCTTTTGTATACAACTGTGTGACTTAATGTGAGTCAATAAAAAAAATAAAATCAACAAATGAGTTTAATAGCATTATTTTCACATAGACACTAGGGATGTGTCACGATTTTCGAATATTCGATTAGTCGATTTAATTACAAAATATCGATTAGATGTGGACCGTGCCCAAATGCATCTGACCTCCAAAGCCCGGTTACAACTCACTGGCCGCTTTGTAGGCTATTTATAAAACAAACAAACTTGAATTTAACAAACATAAAATATTCCAATCAGATTTCTGAATTAAATTAATAAAGGATCGAAACAAAATATGAGCACTGGACATGCTCATTTTTTTAAATAAAAATATGAAATAGGTTATTGTTATAAATACAGATGTTAAAATGAATGTTCACATAATTGCCGTCATTCAGGCTGGTCACAATATGTTTTAGCGCGTACTGTGTTTTAAGAATGATATTCTGTTTTAGCGCATAATGTGTTTTAAGCCTAATATTCATGGCTGATTTAATCTGTTCTAATCTTAATTAATCTGTAAACTTTTTTCAAAATGCTATTAATGTTCATGCTCATTTTTAAAATAGAAATGTCCTAGGCTCCTACAGCCTTGTGAGCAGTTGATAATCGATGGACTGGTTTGTTAATAAGTGCCGTCATTCGGTTATGGTATATTAATATGTTTCAGCAATCATACAACCATCAGTTGGCTTGGGTTAGGATAGACTATTCTCTAATGAATTAAACAGTTTGTTATCATACAGATTGAAAGCCTGAATAGTCTCTCTATTCTAGAACATTTATTTGATCAAAAATTCAGAAAAAAAAACAATAGTATTGTGAAATATTATTAAAATTTAAAATAACTTCTCTATTTTTAAATTTTATTTAAAATGTAACTGATTTCCAGCAGTCATTACACCAGTCTTCAGTGTTACATGATCCTTCAGAAATCATTCTAATCATTCTTTTTCTGGATTCTTTGATTAATAGAAAGTTCAAAAGTACAGCACTTATTTGAAATAGAAATCTTTTATAACATTATAAAATGGCTGCAGTTATGCAACCACTTTTAATCAATGCAATGCATCCTTGAATAAAAGTATTAATTTCTTTAAAATAATCTTACTGACCACAAATCTACTGATAAATGTAATTCATCCTTGAATAAAACTATTGATTTAATTAAAAAAAAATGTTCTTACTGACTCCAAACCTTTAAATGGTAGCGTATATTATACTAATATTATAATGTGCAGCATGAAAAAAAAATTATATTTGAGATTTGCTCAAGATTACATTAAACAAATTATTAGTGTAACTTTAAGTGAGATACAGATCATGGCAAAGGTAACCTAAAGTAAGAACAGATGAAATAAGCATGCAAAATTAAATATAGAGTATCAACCAAATAAAATAAATAAATAAATCTTTTGTGAACCAACATGGCATGATTTTTGTGTGAAATATCAATCACACAGCCTTTGCATGTCCTGAGGTTGAGACTACAACAGCATGACATAAAAAATTCAAGACACAACATACACACAGATCAGATCAGTCACCTGATCAGTAATACTCCTACCTTGAACCGAGCTGCTGCTCTGCTGGGCCAAACTCAGGTGCTCCTCACTCAACAGATAGACAGGCTGGTGTTGGTTAATCTCCACGCTGGTGCACACGTTACTGTCTCCATGTACGAAGAACGTGAAGGAGCAGGACAGGTGCTCACTGCAAAGGAATAAGAACAAATGGAGGATTACTCGAGGGTCTGGAGTTTACAGCCCGAGAGAAAGTAGCACACTTCCTGGAGGTCTCTGGGAATGGTTTGTGGACAGTTGAGGTCTTTACAGTGTGTTTACAGGCTTAGTGCCTTGAGAGCTACAGTTAGTGAATAAACCTTTGTGACACTGTCACACAGGACACGTTTTAATGGTTTTATATATATTTGAGTTTTATGGCTTTACATGATGTCTTTACATGATTTCATTGCTCTTAATTGTTTAAAGGTGCTTTCACACTTAGTTCGATTGCCTGGTCCGAACCTGAGTTCTATTCTACTCTATTCTAGTTCAAGCCCGTCAGGAAATTCAGAAACACACATTCTCATCAAATAATACGTCATTATTAGTGGTTCATTTCCATGATTTGGTACGATTGTGACCACACCTTTTCGGGTACGGTTTGTGCAAGTGCACCTGTTTTATAAACATAATTGGACTGTAAAGTAGTGGTCGACTGATATATCGCCAAGGACGATATAGCGGCCGATATTTGACATTTTTCAAATATCGGCATCGGTCGATAAGTTTTTCTGCTTGGCCGATGTGTTTGAGGCGGGACTTTTATTTTGACGGTGCTGAGAGCGGCAGCACAGCTGACATTATCCCTCTTGTTTACTGTCGTTGTTAATAGTTCTGTCTAATATGATAGAAGTCTGTCTAATAATCAGATAGAACAGTTAAAGTAATTAATGTATACAAAAAGTATTATAACAATTGCTGTTATATTATTAGTAACAGAAAGGCAAACATTATAATACTTTCTCGTTTGCCGTCAGCATTAGGCAAATAGGCATTTATATCATTTTACTAGGGGTGGATCAGTTCAACTTTTTCACGGTTCGGTTTGTATCACAGTTTTAGAGTCACAGTTTCAGTATGGTTCGGTACGTGCTGTGTTTATGGAAAAATTATACCATCAAATAAAAATAAAGAAAATAAGAATATTCTATCTTACTACAAGCAAAAGTACAAATAGATACAAAAGAGTAAAGATACAAATAAAATAAACTGCGACTTTCAGGTTTTTTTTTTTTAGGTAGGTCTAGTATTAGTTTTTAGGTACAGAAATTGAATAAAGTAATCAAATGTAATACAGAATTGCATATTTGACTGTATAAATTAAAGATTAATCTTTATCCAAGTTACAAAAGCTATCCAATCAAAAGCATTGAGTGATTTATTTGTTGTTGCTGTTCGATTAATATTAAGATGATCAAATGCACTGATACAGTACGTTCAGCAGGCTATGTCTGCTATAGGATACTTACCAAGACGGACATTTTGACATAACTTTTGTGTGAATTTGTCCATTCAAACACAATACTTTTTAGAGAGAGCTTAATATTTGCTTGTGTTCTGAGATGTGTGCAATACTTCAGAGAGAGCTTAATATTTGTCTGTGTTCCGTGATGCGGGTTTGCATGCTTCTGATGAGCGAATGCACAAATATTTTCACTGCTCGCACGAGCTCGCGTCCTCTGGCTCTTAAATGTTTAAACTGGCAAAACTTAAATGAGTTTAGTTTCACCACAGAAATCAACGTGTGCTGTTTAGGTCTCGCCTGTTTGTCCACGTTTTTTTACCCTCATCGCTGTAGCTGTAATGTACTGGGAAGCCAGAATGCACATCCATCAACAGAAACATACATTAGCCAAACCCTGTTATTCATAAGAAACCATATTACAGGTGCGTTGTCAGATTTAAGTTAAACCACGGTCCTAGCGCGTGCCGAACCGTGTGTGGAGAACCGAACGGTTCAATTTTTTTTTGTTCTCTGTGTGACGGTCGGCCGTGTGTATTGAATGCTTTAAACCTTAAACTTGTGATTCCAAATTATGCATTTGCACACTGCCATATTCATGTCATTTTCTCTGTGTGCTGTATGTAGAATGAGTGTTACCCTGACTTTATTTGAAAAATATGATTCCCAATCCATACAAACTTCCAAGAATACTGAGTGCCCTGTTGGTTAAAGTGTTTACTTCCTTTTTATTTATATTTTTATTAAATATTTATTTGTGAAAAATACTTTGTCATCTTAAGTAGAAGTATGTTTATTTTACACATTTATTTTTTAATCCATTGTCAAATGATATTGTAAATAGTAAATACACCACTGGTTTTCACTTCACAACTGTCGCCTGTCATCTTTTTAAACACTCAAACTCACATAGTATAATATGACCCCATTTAAAACTATGTAAACTATGTAGGGCTGAACGTTACACATTGACTAGGAGTACTATGAAAAGGTTACTACGCGAGTATCCTATTACAAGTTCAGAGACTTCAACTTTGGGGTTTTATAAAGTGTTGAATTAAACTCGCTTTGTAGCACACATTCTCAAAGTTAACAACCCAACACCTGTGAGTGTGACCCGCAGGCTAGAGTAAACAGCTGTTACAATGTAACCAGACGTGCAGATGATGAGTGATCAAATTCACACATTCAGGAAATATCAGCTGAACCCACAGTTTTTTTTTTGTTTTGTTTTTTCACGAAGCCTTAATTCTGAAGAAATTTTATATAGATTAAAAGAATGAATCATAATATTACAAACTTGCATTTGATAAAGCAAAAATCTGAAATGCTTTTATAAGGGAATAAACTATGCAATGCTTCACAGCAAATAACAATCATGTCAATTTTGTTATTTGCAATGCTTCATGGAAGTGGGCAGCTGCTGATGAGCTCTTCTGTCACCATTTCTGTTTCCATGGTAAGAGAAACTTCTTTGATAGGTGAAATTTCTGCTCAGGATGCTTTTATTTATAATATTGAAATCATACTGACTTGTGGTTTCTTTAGAAGCTTTAAAGTCAGTTTGTATTGGAAATACACCCTGTGTAACTCCAAATGCACGTTATTGATCTTATTGAGAAAAACTCATCCACGCATTTCATTTTTTTTTTTTTTTTTTTGGACCTTGTAAATTTTAAATTAAAATGCTAAGTTAATCTCACAGTGAAATGACAGCCTTTTCACTGGCAACATATGCTGGACTTCTCCAATCATTTAGTCCACTTAAGATTCAGCCCCCTTCTTACAACTGACTTCAAGCTTGCATGCACACCTGCCTACATCCAATCGACAACTTTTTTTTCCTTTTGCAAAAATTTGTTTCACTTAGATGTGTCATAATATGAAAGAAAAGATCTGTCACTAATTCAAATACATCAGAACACGAATCTGAGCCCATGGTTGGTCTATACTGAAAGAGTAATACATTATGATAAAAATTCTAAGTCATTGTTTTAGTTCTGTTGCAAATGTTTTATACTACAGACATATAATGTTCTCTTTAATGGCAATTACAATTTGACTTTCTAGACCTTTACAGTGGCAGCTCTCTCTTTGCATGCCTGAACACTGTAGCCCATTCTCATTCAGAAAAACCAATGCAGAGAACCAGAACTTCCTGCCTTTAAGCCAACAGTGCAATGCTCTCACTGGAGGGATCGAGTGATGACCCCTGGTGACACTAGAGGGTACAGTGCCAACATCACCCTGTGCAATACCAGTGACGTATGAGAGGAAAAAAAAGAGAAAGAGAGAAATGGGGAACCCTGCATTCCTCAAACGTCTGTTGAGCACTCTTAGTCAAATGCCACAAGCAAACCACTACAAACCTCAAACTACAAACATGGCACTTCAAAGCATGTACACTGCCCTATGCACTGCCGTTAAAAAGCATGATGTGAGTATGATTTAAAAAAAAAACTTGTTGGCAATGATGCAACTAAATTGATTAAACGTTACAGTAAGTCATTTATAATATTACAAAACATTCAAATAAATGCTGTTCTTTTGAACTTTCTATTCAAAAAATATTGAAAAAAATCATGTTTTTTCAGTACTGTTTATCAGTATTGATCATAAGAAATGTTTCTTGAGCAGCAAATCAGCATATTAGAATGAGTAATATTCAGCTTTGCCATTACAGAATTTGTTTACTATGATATATTAAATATATTAAAATAGAAATAATAGATATTAAATTGTAAACGGTAACACTAAACAGTAGTGTATATATTTAGAGCTCAATGTGACCTAACAGCATTCAAGCTCACCTGTCTGCCTTATGAGAAAAAAAAAAAAAAAACAAAGCACCAGAAATGCTCAGCCATGAGTATCACTGCTCATTAGGAAGAACTCTGGATGTCTGACATCTTTTCAAGTTTAGGCAGAGCTGAACAAGTGAAAGTGAAATGGTGGTTCCTGTTGACCTACCTAGTGTGAAACCGCATAGTCAGTGTTTTGTGAGAAGAGTAAGCTCTTCATTAAAACTTAGACAGAGGAAGCAGCCACACTTTCCAGCTCTTGCATCCTTAACTGACACGGAGTGCACAGTGCGCACAGCCACAGCAGGAAGCCGTAGCCTCCCACCCACAGACACACCACAACACCTCTTCCCCAGAAGGAGCCAATGACATTATACAAATGAGACAGACAATTAGATGGACCGCACCTTTTGCCCCTCCCTACATTATTCGAATGTTTCACTTAAGACAGGCACTTCATTAAGATGACGTCAAGCTCTGGTGCAAACAAACAGAATCCCTGGCTTCCAGAGCAGGAGCTCTTCCTCACACAAGAATGCCAACAGCCTGATGTCACTCGTCTGCTGCGACAAACAATGAGGATCATGCTGTTAAATGCCGCAGCTTACGGCATGCATCCGCATCGCTGGGCATTAAAACACACCAGGTTATCACCAAAACGTAAACAAGGCGCACAGTGGTCACAGTTTCAATCTTCAGTTTGCACGACTTCTCTTTTACCTTTTGTTGATGGGCTTCTCATCCTTCTCGTAGGGTTTGACAAACCACTTGCCGATACGAACAAAGGATCGGTTCATGAGGCAGCACTCCAGCAGGTTATGGATGGCTTTGAAGAGCAGCGTTCGGCACTCGTAGGTCAGGCCGCTCTCCCACGAACCGTCCTCATTACCTTGAGACACAGAGGACACATCAGTACTCTATTATATCCACATGCTCAACTGCTGCTGGCCTAGTTAAGAGCCTTTACATCACTTTTGAGTTAATCATAAAGCACAGGGCAAAAACAGATGGATACTTTGGAAGACCACACATATTGCAATTTCAGGCCAGTAGTCAGTTTTGATTTTATGTGTCTGAAAAAGAAAGAAAAAAAAAACACTACCATTCAAACATTTGCAGTCAGAAAGTTTTTTTTAAATAATAGAAATTAACAACTTTTAAAAAATCTAACCAACCCAAAACTATTGAATAGTAGTATATTTATAATTTAACTTTATGTTAGATTTTAAATTTGCTTTATTTTTTATTGGCAAAAAATAAAGTCTCAGAGTCTCACTGCAGACATACTAAAATCCTTGAATAGTTTTGCTTTGACGCAACTGCAATGAATGCAGTTAGCAAACTTCAACAACTGCAATATCAATAACCAGTCTATGACTAATGTCTGGAAAAACACCTCCAGGTTAACTACCAATTTTGCTATAAAAAAAAATCAGCATCAAGCCCCGTTTAACCTCTGACAAGAAAAATGTCATCTCTGACTACACATATTTCTAATTGTGTATGCACATGTTACAGTTTGGAAGATGTGTCAGTTTAACAACCAAGCAGACATACATGATAAGTCATGGTGGACGAGCTCGGCAAAGTTGGGGTCGTCTCCCCACCAAAAGATCCAGAGCTCCCGCCGGCCCGGGGTCTGGTGCCTCCGCCACACGCTCAGCACGTCTGCCTTCAGGCAGCGACTGAAGCTGCACAGGATGGGGTCCTCCTCCGTCACCGGGAAGAGGATGGGGGACGAAGTGGGGCCCTGCCATACAAAACACTTCCATTTGATCCCAGTGAGGTCAGCCTAAAGGCAAAGAGAGAAGGAGAATGTGTGTGAAGGCTCAGCAACCAGTGATAAAGTGACACCTCCACTAGGATTAATAGGCATGCATATGCAAAAACACAGCCAAAATGGCAATTTGATTGCGCAACTTTGATAAATGTAGACGTGCAATTAGTTTTTCTGTGACTAATGCAAGATGACGCCATCTAACCATTAAACGTCGTGAATCAACACGTAGGCCTATTTGAAATTCACTGTCAACATTAAGCTCTGAAAAACTTTGACTTTTGCTTAACTTTCTCATCACTTTGATAAGTATCTGAAAACTTTTCTCATATGCATCATTTGCTTGTCCAAGATTCATCCGACAATTTAGAGTACATTTCATGTCTATTGAAGACAATTAAATTTTTTTAACAAATTTTCTTCACAAAAAACATTATAATCTTGAAATTGCTTTGATGTCCCATAAATTACATCTTTCGCAGTAAGTGGACCTTGAATTTAAAGTAGCATTCATATTTAAAGTAACTTATTCTTTATTTAAGATTAACTGTATTCACGTGGTTAACAAGTACACTGAGCAACTAGCAGATATTGTACACTGATTCAATTACATTAACTGAAACCAGCAGTAATTTTGCTGAGAAAGCATACTGATTTTGCACTTTTTTTGTGAAATGTAGCCTCAATTATAGAATAAGCCCCAAACAAAGATGAGATGACATGTCCACTCATAATCTGCATTAAAGATCACTTCAATCAAGTTCACAGTCTGACCTGGATTAGTGTAGAAATACAAGTAGTTTATCCAACATGTCCATAAAAATATGAGATTTTGGTGCAAGAAGGAAGTGAAATAAGGCCAGACAGACAGGAAGCTTATCATGAATACTTGGCTCTTGTTTACAGATCACTCTACAACCTCAAATTGAAGAAACTAACGCAGGTGTATATAGGAAAATTAGACTTCTATTACCACACAATACATTTACAAAGTTCAGCAAGCATTACTAGTACATAACCAAGCAGATAATTAGACTAGGCCATAACAGACAGAGACAAAACAAGGACCACAAACAAAGCTAAACAGCTTTATAATCTCTCCTTTCTTGACAAAGTTCACACATACGGTCTTATCAGGAGCGATACAACGTGACATGAAGAGTTATTTCTCCAGCGGACTGATCACAGTACATTAGAACTTTTAATTATTAAAGGTTTTCTGAAATGTTATGTTTAAATATGCAAAAGAGACGTTATCTAATTAAATATGCACTAATATGCATATATTTCCAGAACAGAAACCTAAACATTCAATTAAGACTCCTTTCATTCTGTTGACATATTAAAGGTTTTTACAACGGGATTTTTTTTTATTACTCCATAAATCAGAAAATACAGTCAACAGCCAGAAATATATATATATATATATATACACCATGTTTAGGAATAAAATGTTATATAAATCTGACAAATGACACATAAACAAACCACTAACTGTTTTGTGCCACTATTTTAATTTTTCCATGTATATATATATATATATATATATATTTTTAAAACTTATTACAATTAAATTTGACACAAAACGTCATGATGAAAAACAGCTGACTGAAAAAAAGCATTCAAAAACAATATCTGCTATATAAAGTTTTCTCATTTTGTTCTAAATGTCTGTTGTAACAGTAGGCGGTTTTGATATCTCTTTTTATCACTTCATAAATCAGAAATCACATTCAACAGCTAGAAAACATATAAAAACACATTTTCACCATGTTTTTAGTAATTAAATTATATAAAAACCAGATGAGCGATACATAAACAAACAAACAAACTCTGTGAAAACCTTCAAAATACAGATAAGGAAAAAAAAAGCAAACTTTGATATAAGTAAGTACTACTGAAGTGGAGGTTTCTGACTCAGTAAAGAAGAGAAAAAACTCATTTTGAGAAAATAATATATTACAGTTGAAATCTACAAGCGCGGATAGAAAAGTCTATTTTGGACGTTTTCTTTTCACTTACACGAAAGAAGACATGTTATAAAAGCAAACTAGCCTATAATCTCAAATTATTATCCAGTGCATGAAAACAAACAACGGTAGTGTGCTGGATTTGTCTGTTGATATTGTTCAACATCGCTTTCCCTCTAAAGCTGTTTTTCTACTTAAGAGTTACTTCATGCCAACAACTTGCAGCTTGTTCCAGCCAGTTAACGTTAGTTCAGCAAGTGTTTACCAACGTTAGCAAACACGACCTAAATAACACAACAAAGCCGTATCTCGAGCGCCAACCTCTGTTTACACAACACAAACAAACACCTGAATGTCTAATAAATATTTACAAACCGGCAGCGGCAGCGGTTTAGTTCGTATTAAGATCAACAGGCCTCTGTTTGTTTGATTGACTGGCCGGCTAAAAATGGCTTCTGGCCCTCAGTCAGTTGATCTCTTACCAGACAGAAGAGATTGGAGTGGCAGTCCTCCAGGCTCGCCCCGTTGGGTACAAAACAAGAACTCATCATCAAAGCGCAGTCCGGCGGGCCATCCTCTCTTTCAGATCCCAGGAACAGATAATGCGATGATGGGGTTTGGACAGGGTCTCTCGGACACAATCAGCAGGACGGCTTCGCGTCCAGCGAGCTAATTAGCTTAGCTCCGCTATGACTCCGCTAGAGGTTAGTCACTTACCAGGAAAAATTGCGCTAAAAACTCCCTGCGCGCATTTACCATGATCCGCGGTGAGATATTGTTCACCCCCGAGATTTGTTACATCAAATAATATGTGATTTCAGCAGTCCGAGGGGGTAGGGAGCGAATTCAGCCCTCCCCCTTTAGCTTAGCATAGCATCAGGCTAAGCTAAGCGAGGCAGCAACAAACAGTTCAAGCCAGAAGAATTCAGCTTCAGATTTTACTAAAAATCACTCGCTGCTTTCTAGGTCTTCACCGGACTGTCGTCAACGGCCATTCACGGGAAAGCTGACGATGGAAGTCAAAGGTTCTGGTTAAAAAGTACAGTTAAAAGAGGCAAGTCTGTGCTGTGCTCAGCTGTGTCTCACTGGTTTGTTTGAATACATTGGTCGCATCCTTTAATGGCGGCCACAGGGACACAACTCTACTAAGTTTTTATTCTGTGTACTCTACTCTACACTCCACTCTACTCTACTCTACTCTACTCGGCTCCGATTGGCAGCGCTGCGACTCGATAGAAAGAGGAAAGAGTCGATGCTGCATTCCTCAAAGCTCCAAAAGAGTTGACTCCCCAATAGAGCTGTCACCTGCTTTTAGGGAGATTTTCGATCTTTTAGATGGGACCCCATCCTAAAACATAAAACGCATCTGTATAGTTAATTGTATAAAGGTCCAAGTTGTACTTTGAAAAAAATATTATTCTAAATTTGATTATTATTTTACAAAAATTACTTTATGTGGAATGTGTAGTTTCTATTGTTACATTTTTACTTTTTTAAATTTATAATACTGTACTTTTATATGTTATTTATTTATCTATTTTTTATTTAGAATTTTGTTTTATTATTAATCATCAATTATATTATTATTATTTATGTATCACAATCTATAATGAAATCATATATATTATATTTGTATAATAGAGTCATAATATCATGATTATATCTAGATATTTTCTTTTTTTTTATGTTTATGATTTTTTAAATTTTTTATTAATTTTATTATTGTATATTTTTGAATGTAAATAGGAATTAATGGTAAGTGTAAATTGGTTTTTTGAAGATAATTTCCTTTCGCCATTTCAAAATTAATATTTCTGTAATGTTAATTAAGTTTGATTAATATAACTAAGATTTATATAACTATTGTTATGCACTAAATAAATATTTTTTTCTTTTTTTTCAGAATCTTGGAAGCTGATTCATTCCAATTTCACTTGTTATACCAGCTTCTCATCTACTAAAAATTTGATTGGTGAGCTGTTTATTGTGAGCATGGAAACTAAGCTTTCTGAATCATTCATGAGAGAAGTTGGGCAGGGACATATGATGACATTGACATTAAATTAATAGCAACATGTGCTTGGCTGCATATTGATGGAAATACAAGGAGATCATGCATGAAGTATTATGGCATTTAAGTTATTCAGTGTTTGTTAAGGCTTTGGTGAATATGGCTAATGACTCATGCTAAGCAATTGTAATCTTATGACTCCTTCAATAAAAAGTCTCATTAATTCATATTAAAATAGACATTTATGCCACATTAAGTCATGTCAGCTGGATGAAAAACATCTTGTTTTAAAGCAAAGCCCATAAAAGGGTGAACTGCTTATTCAGATAAAAATTTACTATTGTTATTATTTAATGACTTGTTGCTTCCAAATTTGAAATAAAATCAAGTGATGATTGAGTTAATACTTAATCTAAAAAAAAAAAAAAAATGTTTCGATACTTTTCAAATTAATTCGTTTTGATTGACAGTGAAAAGATCGCACAATGTAAAGTCAAAAGCTGGCACTTAAAATGAAACAACTTACATTTAGCCTAATTGTGAGACATCATTAAAGTGTTTTGTTCTTTTATAGAGTGTATATTCACACCCATTATGGGTTCATTAAGTTGACCCTTTCCCACGTTCACCCCTGCTGTGTATTTGACATGCTAAAGGGGCTCTTTTGCGTTTAATTAGGTTCAGCAACGCCTTGACAACCTTCTTTCTCCTAAATACTTGGGACGTGTGTTACAGTAAAAAGAAAGTACATCTATGACAGAGGCTGCTATTAATCACATAGTAAGCTAAATATACACACTGAATAGTTATATTAGAATTCATGTGATGTCAGATTGTGTGTGTGTGTGTGAGTGTGTGTGTGTGTAAGAGAGAGAGAGAGAGAGAGAGCGGGAGAGAGAAGCGCGCCATCTAGTGTACAATAAAAAGGCAATTGCATAAGGCGTAAAGTTGACATAATAAAACATAACATATACAAGGATATATAATCACATATCCACAAAGGCTACGTAAGAATTTAGGAGAGAGAGAGAGAGAGAGAGAGAGAGAGAGAGTAGGTGTACCTTTGCAAAAAAAAAAAAAAAAAAAAAAAAAACAAACCATTAAAATGTAACATTTAAGTTTAATTAATAACAACTGAAGTTTAATTTTAGCAGTAAATGACATTTTAAGTAGAATCACGTGGTGCATAGTGACCACCTCCAGTGTTAAATTCAAATCTTTTTTAATTACTTAAACGAAAATCGGTTTAAAACAAGACAGTTTTAATACAAGACAGTTAATGGATGAATGAAACTGCTCCACAGGTCGACTTACCAGACATAGGCTATTCCTCAGAAGCTCTATGAGAGAACTGCTTCCAGGTCTATATGATGTTAATGGTTTTTTATTACATGCCAGTCCTGCATGTATTATTTTGCAAGAATTATAGGGGGTCATTGCATGCATCTCATGAGTATGAACGCTGAGATGGACTGACGATCGTTAATCACTTGTTGTATTGACCAAAGAAATGGTTTGATATTTGTGTTCAAACATTCACATTTTTTTTAATTTCCTCATGAATTGTTTTGATCAATAGTCGTTTTGTTTAAATTTTTAATGTAGCTAAAAACCATATAGGCTAGGCTATTTAATGGCATAAATGGCTTCGTTTGTCTTTGGCAAGACTTATATAAAACGTATATGGCTATACAGAAATTGACTTTCAGATGAACCCATGCTATATTTGGAGTACAAACTGTTTCAGTTAAATTAGTGATCGTGTTCTAGCTTCAAGTTTAAACAGATGCAGATGTTCAACCAAACAGTTCAAATAAACAACAAAGGAATACCATTCTCTAAAATATGATTGATTACTGTACTCTTCACTGTTACAGTGTTATAAATCATATTTAGTGTGTCTCTAGCCCTTGCGCACGCGTCTTTGGTTCGGTTTGGACTATTGCTCAGCACCAAGGACAGCGGCGACCAAAAACGCGCAGCCTAGATGATGATGATGATGATGATGACGTGAGGGTCGATGTGACGTCAAAACCAGCGAATCACAGCAACACACAAGCTCCCAGTGTATCTGACTTACTGTTGTAGTCAGTGGAGGATTGGTGCTGTATTTAACACACACACACACACACACACACACACACACACACACACACACACACACACACACACACACACACACACACACACACACACACACTCAAAAAAAAAGGCTGAAATATCTGATCCTATGTCATTTATTCGTATATGATTTAATATATGTACACTGTAAAATATTTTTTTTCTTCCTATAACCAAAATAGCAGTTTACGTCAAAGTCTTAAGTCTTTAATATGTAGAGTACCCTAAAGTTTACTGAAATGCTCTTTCTTTTCAATGGCGCTCACACAGCAACATATACAGACTCATCAAACATATGATGAAAAGACAAGTTGGATGAAATATGGTATTTTTAAAAGACAAACTCTGTAGCACAGTAAATGCAGAACCAATAAATGTTAAAAAAAGAAGTTCTGTCCATCAGTATTTTAGGTAAACAAACCAAAAGCTTCTATGACAGTACATTGAGCACAGTGTCTCTAAAGTGATATAATTATTCATGAATTTTCGCTAATTCTTTTGGTTTTAGTTATTTGTGCTTGGATTGGTTTCCATTGTTGTGGTTTTGTCAGTATTTATTACTGATCAATGAAATTACTGGTGTAATAAATAAGTCTTGCAATACATAAATAGTCCCTCTTGATTTATTTCACAGGTAAATCTGAGTGATCTAAAAAAAATACAATTATCTTTAATGACAAGATGATAGATGACTGGACCACAAAACTATCCATTTAAATGTGATAAAAAATTATTAAAAGATTAAAGATAACTGTAGTTGCATAGTACCTTAAAATCAGTCTTCAGTCATGTGCAACTAAAACAAAATATATATATATATATATATATTTATATTTATAACTATCAATTTCTGTCGCAAAAGTCAAGATGATAAATGGTATGATTTAGAAAAAAATTCCCAAACCCAAGCAGTGTTTTGATCAGTAGTTATATATTTTTTACAATGCGCACTCGGACCCCTGCAACTTAAGATCCTAAAAGACATTTCTTAGGGATGGTTGCACTATATATTCATACAATAGCACACATCAATTCCAGAAATAAAATATATATAGTGGCCCCAAAGATTGTTTGGACATTTTTAGATACACAGAATGTATGAGTTTCATTGCATTAGGAATGGAATAAGGCTACACCTTTTCACAGAAGTCTTTTTGACATTTTTGCAATGCCTTTTAACCAACTGGTCCTGAAACAATTTATTGAAATATGTATGAACACTAACATTTTACAACCACAAAATGTTTTCTAAAATGTTTTTCTTGAAAAGTGTGTTTTTACAATGTTTTTTTAAATATAATAATTTCTATAAAGGTTTGATTTTTACTTAGTTTTTTAATGCAAAGACATTCATACATTTTTAAAAGTGCCAAATATTTTTGGTGCCACTGTATTTCACAAGCCTTTGAAATGTTAGTTGTGCAAAAACAGTTGTAGTGATGCCAACTGTAGTGTCATTTTCTCATTTTTCTCAGAGATCCTGCAATCTTGATCATCTGTAAGATGTTCCTACTTGTCCTTATGATATGACAATGGCACATGCAAACATTTTAGAAACAAATGCTGTGCTAATGGGCATTGCTCCAGTGCTCCATGAGTGCTCCATTTGAGATGGTTTACAGCATGTCATCCTGGTTTTCCCTGGTTGGAGTCCTTCTGCGTCGGAACCGCATGCTGGAGAAGAGGGACGAGGCGGTGAGGGCGACCCGGCTCAGGCCTACATTTAGACAGTGCACTTCTGACGTCACTGGCACCTCAGCGAAGAGAGCCCTGTCACGGGACACCCGCATGACGCTGTCGCTGTTCTCGATGTCCTTCACTATATTCAAGATCTCTTGCCTTTCTGTTTGTCGGGTCATCCCACGGATATTGAGTATTGCAGAAACATGCTTCCTCTTCCAAACACAAGAAAGATTCACGTATGAGGCAGATTGTCATATTAACAATAACTGTTCAGTGTCATAATGCATGTTTAAATAAGTGAAATATTGCATTAGTTAAACAGTAATACGGCTGCATGGTGAGTGGTCAGTACTGACACTTTACTGGAATAGACTTTCATTAAGTGAATTTCTCTTTACATGCTTTGTTTGTCTTAAAGTACAAGCCTATTTTTTTTTTTTTACAGAAAACAATTTTTTGTTTTCATAACTTGCAAAATGGAATATTCTTCTAAACTGAAAACTCTTCAAATACAAAGACAAAAAAAGTTATGTTTAAAAAGACTAGAGCTTGTTTTTGAAGTTTATTCTATAGATTTGTCAAACTGTAAAAGGAATTTTTAAAAAAAGAGAGAAAGCAAAGACATTTATAATGTTTCAAATATGTTATAATAATTTCAAACGTGCTGTTTTTTTGTTAAATGGCTGCTGAAAGTTCAGCTTTGTCATCAAGGAATAAATTACATTTTAAAGTACATTAAAAAAAACTGTTATTGTAATGTAATGTACTGTATTCTTGATCAAGCCTTGGCAAGCATAAGAGACTTCTTTCAAAAACATAAAAATAAATGTACCAACCCCAAACTTTTAAAAGGGCAGTGTATTTATTTATTTATTTTATTTTTCCTAATTGTTTCTCATTTCTTTTCCCAAATCCAAACTAAACTAAACAAGTAAAAGCAAATAAATAAATACAAACACAATTGGAAGAAACAAACAAACAAACAAAAAAAACTTTATAATATTCTATAATGTACTGTATATGTAATGTATAATGTTTATCTGTATACTGTATATGTATAGCTAAAAAAACAGGGTGCAAAGAATCCTCATTTAACCTTCTCAGAGTTGGCTCCTGTTCATTCAGAGTTTCCCTAGATCATAAAATGTGTGAAGATATATACAGTAGATCGGAAAGATTCCAAATGTTCATCATTTTAAAACCCAAAGGTGTTGCTAATGCTAAACAATGGAGCCAACAGCACATCTAGGTCATGTATTTGAAGTTTCAGGCTTTTTTTTTTAGCACACATTCCACAAAAGAGAGTTTCCTCTGGATTCTGCAGCCGTATAAAGCTCTTGATTAGGCGACTGCCTTCTCTAGGTTAAACCATGGAGATTTAGGTCAGGCCCGGGCAGGATGCCTGTGTTTTTGCTTTGTCTTTGCGAGGATCCAGAGTTGGACAACTGTACACCTTTCATGCGAATCTGGGATAACCAAACAGTCTCCCATAAAAATCAGGAAACCTCAAAGGTCTTGTTTGCTTTTACAAGCCACTCGTGTCAAATAGAAGGAGCATGTTTTGTCAGATGACCTGAGCTCTCTGCTTTTTGACCTCGATCATATCAGGGGCTACAAGGTGTCCCGGCCTAGCGGCACGCTGCCCCTCAAGACACTCACCGTATGTCAGGGAATTCCCGTACCAGGACGCCAACTTCCATTTGGATGGAGGGAGTGTCTTCCAAGAGAATGATCTCCGATAAGTGTGGAATACAGCTGTCGAGCCAGGAGGCGGAGGATTCCTGGATGGGGGCAAACAAAGATAACATCAGATCTGTCACTAGATCCATCAAATCCTTCATATGCCGAGACCGATCGGCAACTGGAATTTGCAGATGAACGTTCAGATTAAACACAGCTGCCTGGCACTTAAGACTTTTTCCAAAAGTACATTGTACAATGGCTTCTGACAGACAGCCAAAGACCACAGGGCCCAAACGACTCCGACATACAATTAGAAAAGGCTATTTTTACCCTTGTCTCTGGAAAAACAAAAACCTAGAGGATTAGGAGCACATGTTGTTCCAATTGAAGGTAAATATCTGTATGCCCATTACACCAAGGCAGGTCTTCCTGACTCCCAGTTTGACCTTAAAGGCAAGTCATGACTTCAAAGGCCCGGGCCAGGACATTCCTCCATAAACAAAGGCATCCTGTTGTCCACTGAGGTGACAAACAGATGTTTTAACTGAAGCAAGGGGTGGACACTGCACAGGGGAAAGGAGTGTTTGGGTGGGTCACAGAGATGCCCTTTGGAGCCAAGGGCCTGTTTGGCCATCTGCCTCCATGCCCACTCCAGACGTGCCCATTCTTCAGAATCTCTTTTGTTTGAAAGTTGCCGGCTGTAGACGGTTCGTTTTTGAGTGATTAAAAACAGGACATGACATGTTGGCAAGTGTGATGAATCTGGGAATAAGGATTTCGTGAGAAAAATATATTTGCCAAGCTAATAAAAATAAAATGAGGTTACACTTTATTTTACGGTGTCCCTTGTTACAGTGTAATTATACATTTAAGTGCTGATTAATATCAATTAACTACATGTACTTACTATATGGTTAGGGTTAGGATTTGGTTTAGAGTTAGTTGCATGTAAGTATGCATAATTTATAGTTATTATTAAGTGTAACTAAAATGATTCAGAAAACAGTACAAAAAAATCTCAAAATTTCCTGAATGTGCAGTAATTTTCCATGTTACAGTAACATATGAGGTGGTCAATTTGTTTCATACGTATGGGATTAAATAGGAAATCATAATTACAAAAAAAATCCAAAATGTATTTATACTCTGCTGATCATACTCAAATATTTTACATTTACCAGTACTAGCATATTTTATAATTATATCATAATTAATATTATATATCTTGCTGATAGCAGGGTTGTTATTGTTAACCAAAAATAAATAAACAAAAAGGACAAATTTTGTCTTGGAAAGTGACAGAAATAAATTTAAGTTAAAGCACTAAAATGACTAACTGGAAATTAGTTAAATCCTAAAGCTAAAACTGAAATAAAAAAATATGAAACCTAAAAAGTAATAAAAAATGACACAAGCATATATCACAAAACTACTAAAAAAAAAAGAAAAAAAAAAATGAAAATAAAAACTAAAAAAATATAAAAATAAAAGCTACATCCGAAATATAAAAACTAACATTCTTTTAACAGAACAGCGCTGGGTTTCACAAAAGCAACTATTGTCACAAGAGTTCAATGGAACATGTGACCGAAGTTACCTATTGATGCTTTTGGGAAGGATCTTTCAGTTAAGTGACTCACCAACTCTTTGAAGAGTGTTTTTAGGTGCTTTCCTTCATCACGAAGGCGGCCAGCCATTCTCTTCCTCATTTTGAGTGACGTGCAGATGATTCTGCCCCTCATGATGGCCCGCACATATTCAGTCATCACACGCCGGTGCACCTCCACCACCAGGACCTAAGAGCACACAGTAAATAAGAGGCTTATCTCACATAAACCCCAACATGATCATATTTGAAACAGATACATCTTATTTCACCCTGAAAGGTTTATTTTGGGATAATGACTGACTGTCTGCACATTATCCACAATATTATATGGCTAAATTGACAATTAGACACACAATTGATTTGGGTTGAAATTGTTTTATGTAAAAAGAAAAGGCTGAGAGAGCTATATAGACTTTAGCAGTAATTGTACAAAAATACTTGACCACAGAATTGTGATGAACCAACATGAATTTTAAAGGGCTGTGTAGATACAAGAATAAAAGAATCATAGCGTACTTGACAAAGCAGTAAAAATACACATTTTTAAGAATCATTTTATGACAAATTTGCAAACTGAGGGAGGAAATTCATGTTATTGACATCTTAGTTTACCTCATAAGGTGGATTGTCCATTCTGCAAAACTTCTTGAAGTGCTCTTTTATGAGCGCCTCGATTTGCTCAAAAGGTTCAGTGTTGCTCAGCCATTTTCGTTTAATCAGCTTATCAAAGAAGGGCTATGTGAAATCAGACAGAATTGATTAGAAATGACACACACAGTAAAGTACACACTAGACTATAATGTACTATATTTGCCTTCACCAGGATGTGAGGACTTTCATTTTTAGAGACAAGAGAATGCAGCTAACTTCCTGTTAGAGCCCCATCTTGGTAAAAAAGGATGCAGCGAAAC
Organism: Cyprinus carpio; assembly: GCF_018340385.1. NCBI lineage: Eukaryota > Metazoa > Chordata > Actinopteri > Cypriniformes > Cyprinidae > Cyprinus > Cyprinus carpio. Next base: position 13,928,165 of record NC_056586.1, read on the forward strand.
TATGTGACCCATGAGAGCTGGTAATGCCAATCTGTACAGCAGACACTGAATACTGTTCGGCCTCAGGCCAAAAACATCTAATTCACTAGTGTTTTTCACATAGTGCTGCTATTTTAGTGTCTCAAAGCCAGAGTATCTGTGCAAAACAACATTCTTGAGAACAGCCCATAGGGGAAATGCTGATAAGATATTCTTTATATTCTTGGACAGATATGCATGACAAACATGTGCGTGCGTACATGTCTATGTGAGGAAGTGTGGGGTGATCTGTGGCAGCCTCACCCTGATATATTCAAAAAGTCTGTCGTTCAGGACTCTCACACTCAAGTTGACAATCCTGTCCAGAGCTGTGTTGGCTCTACGAATCGAGTCCTCGCTGGTCGAGGGGTCACACTGGCCGCAACGCTCCACAAAGCTCCTAAACACACCAGGTTATATTACAGAAACTCTAAAATATTAAAAACATCATATAAATAAAGGACTTTGAGGAAGCCTACCTGAAAGGTGGACAGCAGTTGACAAGAGCGATTGTTTTAGCGATGTAACAATCTTCATTTTCTCCACAGGTGTTTACGAGCATCTCATGGAACATCTCCACCTTTCGCTGAAAACTGCAGCAAAAGGATGGCATGGAGATAATCTGACACATTTCTACGTGAATTATCCAACTAAATATATAAAATGTATTTATCTAATAAATTAGCAATTTTTTTTTGGCATTTACGACATTAAAAAAAGGTTTTTTTGCAACTATTTTGGAGCCCCATATAGGGTCCAAGATAGAGTAAAACATTAAGATTGTGACATATTATTACAAATTAAAAGTACATTTTAAATGTAATTTATTCCTGTGATGACAAATCTGAATTTGCGGCATCATTACTCCAGTCTTCAGTGTCACATGATCCTTCAGAAATCATTTGCTGCTTAAGAAGCATTTTATTATTATTATCAGTGTTGAAAACAGTTTTGCTGCTAAATATTTGCTAATAAATGCAAAATGTTGTGGAAACTGTAATATTTTTCTTTGAGGATGATTACAAAGTTCCATATGTATTTGAAATAAAAAATGTTTTGTAACACTGTAAAAGTATTTAGTGTCACTTTTGATCAATTTAATGCATCCTTGCTGAATAAAAGTATTAATTTTGGTACAATAGTGTCACATTTCAAGTATCACTTTCCCACCTGTACAGGAAATCTGCCAGTCCGTTGAGACTGCATTGAGCAACCCGTGAGCCCAAATCTCTGTTTATGGCCGACGATCTCTCAAGGTCTTCTTGTAGCCTCTATAATCAAAAAGTATAATTCAATGAAATATCTTGCTCAATGCTCTTAATAAGGTGACTATTTTCTGGAATATATTTGCTTAATTTCATTCATGACCACTAGGGTGCAACACAGAGCCTGCAAAAACAATGTGCTGTAATGGAAACATGCTCACGATGGGAAATGTTTATTTATTTTAGTTCCAGCTAGGAGACGATTTTATTGTTACACAGAGGTGCACGGATGCCATTCGACATGTCTTACGTTTTTTGTTCTAACAACAGACCCAGTGTCTAAAACCTGCTGCAAATATTGCAGACAGCCAGGAACAGTGGACCATTATACACTAAATCTATACTGAGAAAATAGATTAAAGTAACATGTGATGCCACCATATGTCTAGCACAATATCCTATTTTATATAAATAAGCATGAATGGTCCGTGCATCCATGCGCTGACCTGAATAACAGTGCGAGCCAGAGGTAACTGATACTCTTCAACATTCAGGGTGTCCAGCCATCTCTTTTCCTCCTCGTCCAAAACCTGAGACAGCTCATTGGTCACTTTCCCCTGGAAAACACATTTCAACACACTCATTAAAAGCAGCCTTGCTGTGAAAGGGGATGGCCTGTATTGGGTATGTACGAAATTATAGCATCATTCATGACATAAATTTTAGACTAATGCCACTATTTTCAGGATGGGGTAAAGGATTATTAAAAGCCCACACATTCATGTTGCTTAATGAAGGGAAAAATATGTTGTCAAAGTGACGCCTATTGTGTAGTGCTCATTGTCGACAGGAAAACCGTGCGTTGACCCCGAAATGCCGCACTCTAATTGACCGTGCAGGTTGCAATGACCAGCCATCTCTATGAGTGGACAGGATGTGCCGTTGTTCAATGCACACAGAAAATGCTTCGAGATACTTGGGGATGAAGTTTGGGAATTTCGGTTCTTACCCTGACTGAGTTGAGGCAGTCAAGCTGGAGTTTTTCCACCGTCTCTGCTGGCAGCAGTGGGCCGAGCTGTGAGAGGTTAATGGGTGTTGTTATGGTGATTGTTCCAAGGACATCTCTGCAGCAACAACAGGAAGAGCAAATCACAAACTGAGTCTGGACTTCACTCATAAGGAAACACTGAATTATGAAGGAACAGGAATGGGAAGGTACAAGAGTGGCTTTCACCTCTCATATCAACCAGAGCTATTTATAACAATCAGTTTTAGGTTTGCTGTTGCTGTATGTGGCTTGACAACTGGATACAGTCAGTAATACTTAACAATGCAAATTACAAAACAGGCCATCGCTAATGTACATCGCCACCAGATTTTCTTTTATTATCGTTCAAAATTTTGGGGTTGGAAAGATTCCCTAATTTATTCCTGTGATGCAAAGCTGAATTTTTAGCATCATTACCAATGATCATTTAGAAATCATTCTAATATGTGACCCTGGACCACAAAACCAGTCTTAAGTCGCTGGGGTATATTTGTAGCAATAGCCAAAAATACATTGTATGGGTCAAAATTATAGATTTTTTTTAATGCCAAAAATCATTAGGATATTAAGTAAAGATCATGTTCCATTAAGATATTTTGTAAATTTCCTACTGTGAATATATTAAAACTTAATTTTGGATTAGTTATATGCATTGCTAAGAACTTCATTTGGACAACTTTAAAGGCGATTTTCTCAAATTGTTGTATCTCGGCCAAATATTGTCCTATCCTAACAAAATGGAAATTTTGCAAATGCAAATGGAAAACTTATTTATTCAGCTTTCGGATAATGTATAAATCTCAGTTTCAAAAAACTGGCCCTTATGACTGGTTTTGTGGTCCTGGGTCAACATTTCTTACTATTATCAATGTTGAAAACAGCTGCTTAATATTTTTGTGAAAACTGTAATACATTTCTCAGTTCAAAATTTTAAAAAACTCTTTTGGAACAATATAAATGACTAAATTCAAAGTCTTCTGAAGTCATATCGAAGGTTTATATGAAGAACAACCTGAAATTAGAGTTGCCAATCACAAATATTCAGTCCTCAAATTTCCTTTGCACACATACAAATTCTAATTTGCTGTTTTACTCAGAAGAAACAGTACCAATGTGTCAAACCTGACACATAACATTTGAATATGGCTTCAGAAAACTTAATAAGGACCACTTTTAAAGCACGATTTTGGAACTTGATAACCCCTGGTCACGGTTTGGTTTCTTTTTTCTAATACAGCTTTTGAATCACATTGTTTTGAGTGAACAATCCTAGTCAAACTGCTGGTGTTTACCTATTGTAAATGTTGTAGAGCCAGTCTAGTAAAGAGTATATGTCAGTGATTTGCAGATCTCCATTAGTGATAGCTTGGAGACGACGGGTAACAGCCTGATGGTAGCTCTGTGTGTACACTTGGAAGGAGTCGTATTCCACAGGATATACAGACACCACATTACGCCGAGCCGCTCCAAGGTCCTCCACCATACGCACTCTTAGTTTATCCAGATAGGCTGCGAGCTCGCCTGCCAGTGCTTCTTTATGCTGGGGAAGGTTTGCATCAGCCAACTCGACTACTGCCTCCCTCCAGCGTTTCTTGAACTCCCTCGGCCGTGGGCCTCCTGGAGCGGCTCCTTCACTCTGAGCCCAGTCCCGATCGGCTTGCTCCTCCTGCTGGAGCACCTGTACCACCAGGCCCAGGTTGGGCCCAGCAGTGGGGCAACGCAGAGATTCCCTAACCACGTCCCACAACTCTTTCTGCAGGGCCTCGTACAGCAGCTCCACATCTTTGGCTTTGCGCCGACTGCTGTCTTTGCTGCTGGGGCTGCTAAAATCCTCAGTGCCCCCTGCTGTCGGGGATTCGGCCTCCCTACACTCCTGCTCCAGCTCCAGAATGTGAGTGTCAGCCAAAAACAAATCTCTTTTTGTCACCAACTGCAGGATCTCCAATACTGACAAAACAGAGAAAAAGAGGTTAAAAAGTGTAACGATTTAAGTTTGGATAGTGCACTCTCACGTCTATGTTCAAAAATGGGGGGTGACAGTTAAGGGGTTGTATTTTTAATCACAATTAAATTCATGATCATGACAGGCCTAGACATAGGACATATTTGATTTGAGAGCCACAGCGAAGATGAAATAAACTCTGTAACTCTGTACTCATACACCTGAAATTAACTTCTAAACTTAAAGCTCCTACTTTTATGAATCTGGGATCTGGACCATGCTCAAATCAGCAATGATAATTTTTGCTGAATAGAAACTAAAAGAGCAAAAAATGTTGCCTGAACTTGCACTTTATGATTCAGTATATATATATATATATATATATATATATATATATATATATATATATATATAAAACAAAAAGGCTGGTCATTATCAAAATATTTTTCCTTGTCCAGTAAATCATGAGAACTTGAAACTTGGACAATGGGGAGCTGAGGACCACTGTTCTTAGCTTAGGAGAAGATGTATGTATATGGGAACATTATTTTGGCCATTCAATAAAGTTCTTCAAAATTCACCCATTAGTAGATTTCATGCCATTAAACCTAAAACATAAATGCAATATATCTTCCAGATGGTCATAGGGACTGCCAATGCACTCTGCTGGCTATATAATGATCTCACTTGTGTTTATTACGTGTAGCAGCACTTTTTGACATTCCAATTTTTTATTTTATGAAGAAATTTTTGATGGTTTTCTTTGATGAAGCAGTCTTTGATTAATTGAGAGACAGGTCAGCGCTCACACCCATCCTTCATTATATCCGTTACTTTCCTTTGGGATGAACACATTTACTTGGGCTAACAAATTGATCCGATGTCACTGTATCATCTCACTGACTCTGAGACCGGACTGCTGATGTTTATACCTGGAGGAAGAAAAGGTTGACCTAGTAAACTTAAGTCTGAGAGGAAGAGTTTAAGAACCGGCTTCCTTTTAACTGATTAATTAGAATATTAATAAAAGTGGCCATGCCCCAGAGTAAGCTGAATAGAATTGGGAATAACAGGAATTGGAATTTACTTTATTGTAATTCAAAGAAATTCAGCAGGTAATGGCATTCCAGGGAATTAACTGTTTGTCTACCCTTGTACATGAATCTATCTGTTTGTACGGCTCATAAAACTTTCACATTTTAAGACTTTTTCCAACTTTTTAACTGTCAAACAAGGTTGTGTGTGTTATATAATATATACTTATATATTGGAACTTACATACCGGTCAGAAGTTTGGAGTCAGTATGATTTGTTTTAAAGAAATTAATGCTTTTATTCAGCAAGGACACATTAAATTGATCATCATGAACTTTAATAATGTTATAAAATGTCTATTTCAAATAAAAGTTGTTCTTTTGAACTTTCAAGTCTTTCAGGAATGTATCAAAAATGTATCATGGTTTTCAAAAAATATGAAGCAGCTATTAATATTATGACAAAACATTGATATTAATGTTGTTTATTGTTTATTGACTATCTCAGCATCATTACAGGTACCCAAGGATGTTTGTCATTAAAAAATACTGAATTATTTTGCTGTTTCAATGAAATGTCAATACCAATTTACCAAAAATGAAAATATAAAAAATGACATCATGAAAATGCACAGAGTAAATTTTTAAATTCATAATCATATAATGGTATACACATATAGGGAATAGGTAATCTCCTGTATAAATGTTTCTTGAGTAGAAAATCGAATTATTTCTAAAGAATCATGTGACACTGAAGACTGGCGTAATGATGCTGAAAATTTCAGCTTTGCTGTCACTGGAACTGATTACATTTTAAGATATATTAAAATAGAAAAAGTTATTTAAAATTGTAATACGATTTAACAATATTACTGTTTTAATTGTATTTTTGATCAAACAAATGCAGCCTTGGTCAGCATAAGAGACTTTTTTCACAAACATTAAAAATACTCACACTTTTGAACAGTAGTGATATATACTGTATATATATATACACACATACATATTCACATGCACTTGTGTAGAATGATAGACATGACTATTGGAAAAGCAATGATCCAGAAGTTGAAATCCATGTAGTTTAAATGGTTTTATCTCACAGTCATTAAAATGCACTGAGCTGTGCAGAGGACAACACTAGCTCTTTGTTTCCACAGAGTTTCACGCACTAAATTCATGGTGTGGAGCATACTTCACTTAAGCATGGACATGTCACCACCCTTCCTTAATGAAAACCACAGGGATTGAAGTGCTGCCTTTTAAGGGCAAATATGGCACATATGCTACACATATACCCCCACCACAGCTTCCAAGAGGACATAACACTGTTTGCTTTTGGGTGAGGATTTAAACTCGACTGAAAAGATCTGACTAAGCAAGATATCCTCTAACATAGCTCCAACACACCTGCACAACCAACACCTCTCAGTCAGCCATTACAAGGAAAAGATTAGCCTTGATTCTAGGAATGTAATGGAATACGATCTGTTCTTTGTCGTGCCACAGGTTCGGGACCATTTTCCATTAACCCTCTGTGTTTCAGAGTTAAAACCTTTCTGTCAAGCCGGAGCACAAGAAACCAAAGAACTTGAGGATAGCAGCCCACAGAAACTCCTGTTCTCATTTATTCATTTCCTCTTTTTAATGCTTGGCATGTGCAGAGTAGACAAATTTTCCCCAGAAGTGAAATATTTAATAAATGGAGGATGATTGTATTTCCTGCCTCTCAAGCAATACTGAGCCCATCCTGAAGGAATTCCACATGCTAAAATTTTGTTTCAACATCCAGGCCCAGTGAGATGAAGTGGCTTCCAAATGACAACTGGCCTCGCCTGCCACTGGAGACCTAAAGGTTGTAAAAATGATTTCATGATCCTTCTCAGGACAGATCGGTCCTACTCCCTTCTTAATTTATTTGGACATGGCCAACAGAACAACAGAACAGAACAAACCTAAATTGGACCATTTGGAAAATGCAAACTCCACCTTACTCTAAGTGCTACCCTGCCCTCACTTAATGTAGGTTTATTTGAGATGCATTAACAAATCCTCCTGCCAAATGTTGGACAATAGCTGGATAAGGTGGAAGTGTTGGCTATTCCTTTCACGGGTGACTGCCAATTGGCATGCAGGAATATTTGCTATCATATATGGGAATGCATTAACTGTAAACATTCCACTCAGATACAGATTCCATGGTTCCAATGGTTCTCAGCTGTAGTTATGGCTTATGGTTGGAGGTTGCGGATTGTAATTTGGCGAGGTCTGGAAATCATTGACTAGGATGAGGGGTAAACGCCCTTCTATATGGTTTCTTTATCAGTTCAGTCAGATGTCATCTAACCCTCTGCCAATCCCAAAGACAACTATATGCTTTCAGTCTTGATAGGTACCAGCAATCCGAATGCAGCAAAGACCTTGCTGTCTGAACTCACAACAAAGCAATGAATTTAGTTGCAACATGCTTCGTGTTTCAAGAACAATTTTTTTTCCATGTTGCGACATCATTGGAAGGGTGGTACTGTTGTTAAAGAAAAATGACTAGATTTACTTCCCTTGGTGGAACTATATATACTGTATACTATATTTACTGTATACAGTGGGGCTTAAAAGGGTGGGACTACTAGTGAAAATGCTTCTATTTAACATTTTTCTGATTTAACACAATTTTACTTCCATCACATATTATATTGCCAGCAAAACAATATGAATAAAATTTCGACTTCAGAATTAAAATGTTACATTTCTTAATTTTAATATGTGGTTCTCTTTTTATTATGCTTTTAGAGCATATATATTATGTTTTTAAAACATTATATTTATCAAAGATTCCTAAAAAATGATCATGGTTAATGGTTTCCACAAAAAACAAAGGCACCACAACTGTTTAGCAACATTGATAATAATAATAAATTATATATATATGTATATATATATAAATAATAGCCAGTTATTTTCCAAGTGAAATACTATTTCACAATATTACTGTTTTTATTGTAATATCGATCAAATAAACATAGCCTTGCTGAGCATAAGATACTTCTTTTTTTTTAAATCTTACCAACCACAAACTGAACAGTAGTGTGTAGATATATTGTTTATATTAATAGTTCATATAAATAATTATATCAGTTATATGTTGAGCTGTGGAGTAAGGTTGGTAAAGCAATGGCAATGAGAATGTTTTGTCAACTCCTACTCAAGTGAAATCAGATCTGGCAGCAGAAGTTGACGATTAACAGTTGAAACACCCTCCATGAACAGCATTCCCGTCCTGTTCTGTGCTCCATTTTCTGGATTTTCTTGCATGTGCAGCGACCGAGGCATGTGTGGCATTACACATTATTTGAAGCGCATCTTATGTCCCATATATTCTTTTAACGCATCATTGTGAAGATGTTTGATAACATTCTTCAAAAAGGTTCTCTGTGAGTTAAATAATTAAAGCCACTCAGGAATGTGGGGCCACTTGAGAACAGCTGGGTGGATGGAGCAATGCTTTCTTTTGTCACAACACTTATGTCTGCAAAATAAATGAGAAGTAAGCCTTTTATTTAAGCTCATAAGAACCTTTCTGGAATACTTAAGAAACTACAAAAGCAGACTAAACTAAGAAAAACGTGTTCACCATTGGAATGTTGTATATCTAATATGGCATCTGATCAATGTGTGAACAAAAATGCTCTTCACCCAAATTATGTTTAAGTGTCTGGTGGTCTCTTCAGCTGAGAGTTGCTGAACGAACAATTTGGAAACCCACATGACTGTTGCGGGAGGTCACCAGAAGGTTTCCCGTCAACATAATGTGGCTAAATACACAAATAAAAAGTTATTTTTTTGCTGTGTCAGCTGCGACATGCAAAGCAGCAAGAATCACTAACCCTGTCCCCCCTGCTGAAACAAAGCAAAGACATGACCAAACATGAAACTGTGGGGCACATTCAGTTCCCCTTTGCCCAGATTCCTCTTTTATCATGTTCCATGCTGCATTTACACAAGGGGAAGAGATTGATGGTTTTAAATGGGACAGCCCCTTAGCCCGTATGGTGAAAACAGCAGAAAAGTCTTGAAAATCTGCTAAAATGCATGCCGCTCTGACAGGCATGTTCCCCAATTATCAATCTTTCTGCAAAATTGAGTTCCAACTCTAATCAAACACACATGAACCTGCTAATCAGAGTCTTGCTTAAAATTATTGTGTAATTATGTAAGAGCAATTGCGTAAGAGAAGGGCTGAAATGAAATTCTTCTAGGTTGAACACACAATAAACTCTGTTGACTGTTTAACAAATGCACAAGCAACCACTAACAACTGTAGATATGTTTGCAAACAGTCCAGGCCTGTAATTCTAGCACCTGGTATTGCTACTGTAGGTTGATGGTCCCAGTCTGATCCTTCACTACCATCCTTTATGCTTATTTTCTTTGACCAACAGAGCCTGCAAGTTGTTGCTGGTTTTGAACCTTATCTCTCCTTGTCTCTCAGGAAAACGCCTGAAACCTGAGCATGAAATCATGTGCAAATTCCTGCCTTTCATGTACTATGCTCATGCAGGCCAGGCTAATCAATCAAGCTCTGGTACAATATGTGGTCAAAAGTTTAGGAACAAGCATTTAAGATAGTTGAATAAATTAAAGATACATTTGTAGTTGAATTAATTTGCAAATAATCCCATGTTAGACTGTCTGTAGATTTTCTAGAAGGGCAATACAATTCGGCTTCAAAAGTATAGTCATAAATACTGTATTACACTGACACAAACAATTACAAAACAACTGTTAAATAAATAGCTAAACTGCCGATGAATGTTTACTTAATTTCATGTACTGTGAGGAATATGAGTCTATAAGTTGCTGAATGGTTACTCTACAAATGCACAGCTTCATATTCAGTTGACTTATTACCTGAAAGTGGCTCCCTGGGTTTGACCTCAGGCACCTCCTCCACTGGCTCCTCTTCAGGCCCCTGAGATGAGTGGTCCTGCATGGACTCCCTCTTCATCTTGCCCTTGCCCACCATCTTCATGAAGGAAAGTCGGCGACTGGTAGAGTCAGCATCAGTTTCTGAGCACAGGTCACCATTGGTCAAGCTCTCCATGCGATCTTTGCACTTTCCAGCCATTCTATTGAAAGAAGAAAGGTGATGAGGAGAAGTGTGTTGAGAACAGTGTCTATTCTACTAGTGGCAACAAATGTAATTGCAAAATTACCTCCTATCTGCAATAAATCAGCACATAAAAAAAAAAAAAATTGGGATTCAAGTTATTAGTCCTAAAATGTTTATCTCACTACATTTCTTTCTCATCTTAGTGCTTGGAACCGATATGGAGTGCATTAGCGGCTGTCCACTTTTCAGCTGCCTTTGTTCTATAAGTATTTTTTTCCCATTCATTTTTCCCATCGGGATTTTAAAAATAGTCTTTGTTGAGGAGTTATAAGTCATGAACCATCCAGCTATAAAGTTGAAACACAACATTTCAAACCTTGAATTGAAGCAAAACAGTATTGGAATTTCGGACAGACCAAACAGACTAAAATACAAGACTGTTTGCTTCTGTCTTAATAAATGCATTAAAATCTCATTAAAATGAACCAATATTCAAACAAATCTTCTGCTGTGAGTTGCAGTTCTTTTCTGCACAAATACTGGCCACAAAAACACAGATGAGGAAAACAACACAGTGCACTCCAGGAGAGACACTCGTCTTAGTTTGCCGGCATCTTGCCAACACCAAAACTGTCTGAAAGTATTGAATAGAATATAGAAAAACTGAGAAGATGTACAGAAAAGATGTGAAAAGCACTGATAATTTCTATGCAAATGACATTGGAAAAGACTTAACGCAAGGAAACTTATCTCAACTCACAGGTACTGAGATTTATAATTCACTCAGTTTTCATGCTTTCATTTGATGTGTTCTGTGTTAAGCGGATAAATAAAGAGAATAACAGCATGTTTGTTCATCTTCAGAAAGTGATTGTGTGAAGATCAGAAACTACGGAGCAGCTGCAGTGTGTTTGGTGCTGTCTGCAGTCGCAGTGCTGTGTGTCATGCTCAAGAATGAAAATGTGGCCAATGAGAGAAATCAGCTAATACTCAAGAACACAAACCAGACAAATGAGAGAGAACAGCTAAGAAATGAACTTCTGATTCTTGGTAAAGTTTCTTTAGTCTTTGTAGTTATTTGCTATCTACCTTCCTAACATATTTGCAAGCTAAATGTGTCCAGTTTCTGGTGTCATCCACTTCCACCTGTTATTAGCTGAACAAAACAGTTCTTTATGCTGCTTGACATTGTAAACTGGTATTTCTGACCATATTATTTTAATGTACTACTGTAATTATAAACAAGCTGGTCAGTAGTGCAAATTGTTTTACTGCACTTTGTTATTTTTGTTCTATTTTATATCGAACATTCCCAGCTTAGATCCACATTGAATACATTTATCTTAACTTGAGAAAAGTTGGAGGAATATAAAAGTATTGCTTTAAAGATACATATATATTCATAAATACTCAAATAGTTGGAGAGTGTAGGGAGACTGACTTGATTATGTCATTTGCAGTGCTTCATGGGAGTATACTATTAAAAAAAAAAAAATACAAAATTTTTATTTGTTATATATATATACAGTATATATATATACATATATATATGTGTGTGTGTGTGTGTGTGTGTGTGTGTGTGTGTAATGCATTATCTAGTTAAAGTGATAGTTCACCCAAAAATTTTAATTCTGTAATCAGTTACTCACCCTCATGTCACTCCAAACCCATAAGAATTTGGTTAATCTTCAAAACTCTGGAAAACACTTGATTAAGACACTTGATTCATATGAATTTGCTATACAATGATTTTATGATCTTTTTGGATTTTCATTTCTGAGTGAACTATCCCTTTAAAGGTCAATTATTGGACTGCATTTATGCCACTCCCAAAAAGTTGTTAAAAGTTTGTTTAGAAACAACTCATTAATCAACCTTAAGGAATCATTAAGAGGAATTGGAACTATTAAACTCTTTGCAGCCCATAATACCTTAGTAAGCTCCCTTCTGAACTCCGTCTGCCCTTCTTCTTCCTCTGCATGGGTGAAGCTGAACCTATAGAGCCCTGTGGGGAGGGGGTGTCCTTTCCTTTGCTCCTGCCAGATATGCGCAAGTTCTTGCCCAGTTTGCCCAGGGTCTTGAGGGGAGAGACTCCTTTCATGCGTTCCAGGGTGCCTTTGATGGAGCTTCCCTTCCCTGATCCTCCACGCCGGACCTCATTAGCCTCATTTTCATCTTCCTCATCCTCAAACGGGTTTCTGTCCTGGGGCACACGCCCATCCAGAAGTGAGCCTCCATTGCTTCTTGGCCAGTCCTCATCTGATCCAGGCTCTTTAAATGAATTGAGGTTAAGACTCATTTTTCTGAGAATGAACTCACTACGTGTAGTCGACAAATCCACGCTAAACCTGCCTCCCTTCAGCCGAGACGGGAGGTTCTTAAGGACCGGCATGGTTGCGCTGAGAGGATATATGCTGGAAGAGAGATAAAACAGTTAAAGGCATATCTGTCAGCATCACCACTACCAGTATGAACTGTGCATCCATTACAGATCCAATCTTCAGGAAATTACTACTACACAGGCCAGTACACTTGCATTCATCTATGATGCTGCTATGCACTTTCATTTTTTATGAAATTATTCCTGAAATTACATATTACAATCCATATAGAAATAAAGAAAGCAATATCAACACAATATCAGCATAGAAAACAGTATTACATAACAGAGATAACAGATCTGGCAGTTTTAAATGAAAGATTAATGATTTTATGATGGGTAGAATCAGAAGCACACCCTTTGGTTAATCCTGAAGAGAACTTTTGATGTTGCGGGCCTGCCTGTATTACAGGGGTGATCCAATATTTTTTATACTCATTTGAGGAAAAATGACACATACAGCCCTCAGAATGAGAACAACCTTTTATTCTGGCTAGAACAAGCCACCCAAAACTTACATCTGACACTTTATTTTACAACCGAACCCAGTGTTATGCCTGAATATATGAAATCTTGTGTAAATAAACAAAAGGAGGCTTCAAATTGATGAACCGAGTCTATTTCAAGAAAACATGTTTGCCTTTTTCAAAGGCTTCTTGGCTAGAATAGCCCTCTTGGATATTTATGGCTGGTGACAAAAGGGGATTGGAACAGCGCTGAATCACTTCCGGTTTGCTAATTTGTGTATGTGTGTGTGTATACGAGGGGGCCGATACTTAATGTATGATTAGCTTTGGGTTAACAGTCATCTACCTGACTTCCTTGCGATAAAAACAACATTCTGCAATTTTAACAATAACTCACAAAAAAGAAAAATGATATTACCAAAATGTATCTGAGATCAAAGACATATTTCATATAGTAGCCTGGAGACCAATTTCACTGTGTAACAGCCAACAAGCTTTAAATTCCTAGAGAGGGTCTATTGTCTGTGGCTTCCTACCTCTTTTAAATAATTATGTCTGCATGATTTTTCCATATGGGTCACCTACCATTCAGGGCTTATTCTTTTATGATCATTCACACTGGAAGACGTGAGTTAGGCCATGAACATACTGAAAGTAGCCGACAAGATATTTCGCAGAATGTTTCAACTGTTCTTGTCGATGTAATAAAAGTCTTTCATTGTATGCAGAAAAATAAACACTTAATAATTTGTGTCTTACAGAAGAAAGAAAGTCACACAGGTTTAGAATGGCATAAGCTTAGTAATGATGAGAAATGTTTCATTTTTTAACCTGACTTGTCACTTGATCATTGAGTCACCAGTGGGATTTAATTATTAAACAAGAAGGGAATTTACAAAGCAAATGGAGTGAATGAGAAGAAAGTAAGTTACGCAACCGGTCAAGTGCTTATTTATGCTTAAACTGTTTAACAGGGGATTTACAAGTTAAGTTGGGACTGAAATGTCTTACGGCAATTGAAGTTCCATTGCAGATCATCATCCTCACTCAAAAAAATCTCTGAAATTCCAGCTCTAATTATAAACCTTACAGTGGAGCCAATATGAAACGTCGGGCTAGATCATTGGGTGAGATATAAAAGCCATACTACCGCTTTCCCAGACCAACTCCTCTTCCTGTCTCATTCAGGTAGGGGACAAAAGGGACAGGTCCCCCTGCATTACAGCCAATGGCAGTGGCATTCTTTAATAAGTGGATAACTGCATAAATTCAAGGAGAAATCAGACAAGTAATCTATATGTCATTTTCAAATTATCTTGTTAAATTGGTAGCTGTGATTGCAGAAATTCACAGTGACATAGAAATAGAAATAGAAAATGCAGTGACATTTCAGGTATTATGGGATGGCATCTTGGTGCGTATATATTTTTACAACAGACAAAGACTAGATATTAAATATAATATAATGCACTGAACATTAATTAAATTGATAATGTAACACAAAGCACTCTAATGTACATTACTGATAACAGAAAAAATCTGATGTGTCTCACAGGCACTTTAGGGAATACTTTTTTTTTTACAGTTTTTCAAAGTAAATTATACAGTCATTCTATTTGCTAAAAAATCAAGTTGATAGTATTTTACAGTACAATTACATAATTACATAATAATTACATAACATAATAATTCACTGCTGACAAGATGGGGTAAAAACTGATAAAAAATTGTCTGTCCATGCAGTAGAATTTTTTTTTTTAAATCAGTGCTACATAACTAAAGAAAACAGAGCAATAGGACTGTGGTGAAAAAATGTAGGAAAACTTCAATGACCATAATGCACTGGGCTCGGTCAGACTATCCATGAACAGGGATACAAAAGTTCAGAATTATGATCTGTGGTTTTAACAAAAACCCTAAAGCTGTCAAAAGTCTGCCGGATGACCCGTATTGAGACTTCATTAGACGGAAAAAAATAAACATGGTTAACTTACTTATATACTACAGACACTGTAAAAATACAAAGCTTGATGAAAATCGTTGAACTTACACTTTAAACCATTTACAGTTTTTTTCACTATGTGGTAAGTAACAGTTGACCAATTAATGGGTTTTTACTGCATTTTTACAGTTTTTCCTCCCTTGAAAAACTATATTCTTGTTTGTACTTTTTGATTTGTGTCAAAGATGGTTTTTGGAGGATGCCAAAATACTAAAATCTTGTGAAATCTAAGACCCAGAAGCTTAGTCTCACTCTGTTTGCACCATAATCCTCCTCATCTGCATCTACCATTTCAAAATTATGCGGAAGACTGCAGTGCCAGCACGGTTCAAAGTCTATAGCAGGGATGGGCAGTGAGTTACACTCAAACAGAGTGAGGACTGGTCTTAATATGTGACAGGCAGAGGCACTGCTTCTGTTATAGCTTTGGGTTTCAGGCTCTGGTTAAAGGAAAAGCACTGGAATGTTGGAGAGAGCCAAAGACAACCTCCCAATGACTTTCCCCAAGGTGAAGTTTCAATGCTCCTGAAGTCATGGGGTAATGCACGCATGTGATCTCAAACAGGTCCTCTGAAATTTAGAGAACTGATTAAAGCCTATGTGTTTTAATTGAGAAAAAAAAAAAACATTAGATCTGGTTGAATGTAAGATATGTATTGTGCAATATTACTGTTTAGATAGATAGATAGATAGATAGATAGATAGATAGATAGATAGATAGATAGATAGATAGATAGATAGATAGATAGATAGATAGATAGATAGATAGATTTTAGTTTGTGTGTCATTGAAGCCATAAAAGTGATTGAGGACGGAAGTGTTAAAAGGGTCCCTCATGCCATCATTCATCACCACTATATTACAGATGAACTCAAACAAGCACAGCATTATATGAGTACCACAAGGTCAGATTACTTGTTTTGACGCAACCAACATTAGCAAATCTTAGTCGTCCATCTTGACATTGGAATATGCCCTGCTATAAAGGCTTGTGCTTTTCCAGGACATATTATCTTTCCCTTGGGAGTAAATCTTTAACTGTACACCAGGAGAACAATGTTACCTCATGAGACTTTCTGTGAATGAGGATGGAATCTTTCTTTTTTTTTTAAAAACGGGAAGGCTAAACATTTTACTTAATAAGCAGGAAGAGAAAAGTATTAAGTCAGCTAGTTTAAAAATCAGTCAAACTATTTTTTTTTTTTTGACAAGGTTGCAAAAAAGATGTGTAAATGAGGATTGAACTGAAGGACAGAGAGGACAGTACTAACTACTGACACTGTATTCACTTTAGTTCATATGTTTATATAAGATGTATTTGTTAAAAAAAAAAAAACTGACTGAAACCGAAAAGTTTAAATATATATATATATATACATACATATATATATATATATATATATATATGTATATATACACACACACACAAATATATATATATATTAATAAATATAATAAATAAATATAAATAAATAATATATATATATATATATATATATATATATATATATATATATATATATATTATATAGCTTTACGCCTCCTTTATAACCTCCTTTACCCCCTCTAGTTCATCTGTTTTTAAAGAAATATTCAACATAGCCTAGTAATAAAATACTCCAATATTTCATTCATTTAACGCAGTTCTGATCAGATCCAGAGTTGTGAACAATAAACTGCAGTGTTATTACAGGCGGTAACGAGTTTAACATGGTTACAAATTAAACGAGATCTCGTTACAGTCAACGCTACAGGTCCAGTGAAATTTAGCACTTTATAATAACAAACGGGAAATAAAAACTTACAGAGTCCATGTCGATCGATCTTCATGTCAGGAACCAGAAGTAAAAATATTTGAATGAAATAATGAGATATTTATTTAAATCGAGGAACGTCACCTACGAGAGCAGCGTAAGCCAGAGCAAGTGATGTGGAGCTGCGCTGTCAGGACTTTTACTTTTAGTTCGTGGGCTGGACTAAAGAGAAAACACACATTCATCCGCAAGCACACAAGAGCAGGTAAACTGCTAAATATATTTAAAGTAGTGTTTTTTATTTGAAATAATAATATTATTATTATTAATAATAATATTATTATTATTATTATTATTATTATTATTATTATTATAATTGATTATTATATAATAAATAATATTTTATTTAAATCATTTAAGAATGTAAAAAATAAATTTAATAGTAATAAATCGCATTTATATTTAAATTTAATGAAATCAGCAAAATTTAAATTGTTAATTAAAAAGACTTTGAGAAAACATTTTTTATTCATTTAAATGTATTACTATTAGAGTATTGTTGTTGTTGTTTTAAATATATTTTAAGAGCATTTACAGTAAAAGATAACTACAGTTTCTCCAATAGGGTTTCACCAGTGTCTGCCTCAAGTACTTGTCATTTTTACATTGATTTAGTGTGTGTGTGTGTGTGTGTGTGTGTGTGTGTGTGTGTGTGTGTGTGTGTGTGTGTGTGTGTGTGTGTGTGTGTGTTTAGATAGTTTGAAATCATAGTACTGTATTCATTTATTTAGGATATCCTTCATTTAAAAAAAAAAAGTTATTTAAAGGTATATATTGTTTATTTAAAGGGTCATGGGTCATTAAAATTGATTGTAACCTCACAGCTCTTTTTTTTTTCTTCTCTCAATTAACATTTTTATATTTCACAAAACAATCAGGCAGCACACATGCCAAGATTAAGTCAGACAATTTGTTTAGTATTGTCTGAACAAAAGAAATGGCTCATGGAGGGCACATTGCAATCGAACAAGGCCTGAATAAAAGAAACTAAGCATGTTGGAGGAGTGTGAGCTTCTCCAAACACTTGTTTTCTTAAGCATCTTGGCAGCCCATTGAGTATTATGATATCTGTTTCCTTGGACAATATGATGAACTGTACAAAATAGCTTATTCGCTGATGCATAAACAAAAGATTGCCATGTCACGCCTCCGATGAATCTCAGGGACATTCGTATAGGTCAAAAACTTGGCATGGCTATTGAACTCGTATTTCTTTTTCAGAAACGAGAGCGCTGACCAGTTGGGCTGACCAATTGGGGGGGGGGGGGGGGGGGGGGGGGGGGGGGGGGGGGGGGGGGGCGGGATTACAAGATTTACATTCTGTACATTCATGCTTCAAAAAGATCAAGCTACTCACTTATCTTCATGGATGCACTTTCTCATGTCCTTGACCTTGACTTGTCCCTGCTAATCAATTATAAGATGCATGCTATATTTTTCAGTTGAAACTGAACAAGGATATCACATACTTTTTCCTGTTGATTGTCATGGGGCAAAACGCACATCAGGAAACCACAACTGGCGCCACATCTAAGATAAGCACTAAATAAAGAGACACTGTATAAAGAGAAGCTGCAAACTGGGGTGAATTCTTAGCTTGGGTAACAGGAAATACCACAAAATAACATTAACTTTGTCATTGTTGTGTGTGTTTGCTGGTGCATCCTTTGCTCCTGTTCTGCCTACGATGTTCACCTTGGCGACGTTTCAAATATTTCTCAACAGCCCACGTGATACAAAAGGACAATCTGGCCCATGTTTCATTTGGCAACATTTTATGTTTTTCAGATTTTATTTCATTTATTTTTTTTGTAAAATGTTTGTTTGACCAAACATGATGATCCCTTTCTCTTTCTAAAATCTAATATCACATGTTTGTATATCATTTATAAAGACCCACATATACTAGTAAAAATACAATTATTATAAATATGTGAAAAATATTTAATTTCTATTATTTATTATTTATTCTATTATTTATCTCAATATTTCATATTTAAATTATTTAATATATTTTTATATGTATTTATTTAAAAAGTATCAGATCATAAAGCATTTATTTATTTATAAAATATAATTTATAAAAACCCATACAGTATATACTGGTAAAATACAATTGTTATAAATATGTATAAAGTATTATGCATAAAATATTTACTTTTTATTATTTATTATTTGTTCTATTATATATCTGTTATTATTTCATATTTATATAATTTATTTATTTGTTTAATATAAAAATAGTATATTTTATTATAATAATTAAATGTGTAATAATAATTAAATTGTGTAAATTTTTTACCCATCATTAAGTGTACAGTTAGACATGCATATTTATGTATTTATTTAGTTAGTCATTGATTAAAATTTTATACTTTTACATTATAAAAATTTAATAATTTTAAATTATAATTATTATAAGTAGTGTTAAAAACTGATTTTAATTGCATAGTTCACAATATTTAAATCTGCAAAACTTGTGTATTTAAATGAGACATACATACATATTTATTTATTTATAAATAGAGAAAATATTTTACATTAATTTAAAATGTGTTTAAATAAAGACATTACAGCTGTTTTTATATGTCTGTCCATTGCTGCATGTAAAGTCCTACTGTCATTACACTAAAACACACTATTCTTAGTTTCTCTCCCAAAGTGTTATGTTCACATCCCTGTTTGTCACCACTATTATGCAACTTCTTGCTGGCACCTTAGTGAAGGGTCAGCGGGGATGGTCCAATCGGAGCCTGCCTGCATCCTGCAGTGGTGCTCCATATGGACCACAGGAAAAGCCCTCTGCATCTGTGCTGAGAGAAGTACTCTATGTCATACCACTAGAACAGCAGCCCTGACCACAGCGAGCAATCAGCCGCAGCCTTACTGACACGCTCCAGTGTGGTGGATGCCAGCAGAGGAACAGGGGTTATCCTTTATAGGGCCCATTTTAGCTGGTAGCATCCTGATTCCGTTTCGCTGTAGTGTGGGCATCTGCAAGCAGGAATGGACTGGATGGACGTCACAAGTGTAACCTTTTACATCGAGCGGGTCAGGTTAAAGCTAATTTAAGAGGTTTGTGGGGGAAGATATAAGTCAGCATTTGAGGAAAGATTGATTATGGCATGGCTTTGTCTATCCCAGGGTTGTGATGTTATTGCAGTACATGTGTTTTCTGTCATCAGCATTTTCTGTTTACTCTGGGCACAGGTGTTGTTTTCACTCACTTGTACATGCTCAGAAAAAAGGTACAAAAGCTGTCGCTGGGGCATTATCCTTTCAAAAAGTCAATCTTGATGGTACACATCAGTTATACAATGTAAATAAATCAAATAAATTCATACTTCTTTTGTTGTTTATTTAAGAAAAACAAAAACATGGTTTTCCGAGTCATTTAAATGCAAATTAATTTTGCACATTGTTAGGCCTATGCAATTCAAGGTAACATGAAAACATTTTGACAGTTTGATTTTGGGGTTTTTTGTTGTTGTTGTTTAACATTTTTAGTATCAGTTAGGTCCCCACTTGATGTTCAAAGTCAAATCTGAAGACCTCTATCTTTGATTTCTGTCCACTGAGACGAGATGTCCAGAGAAAGTGATTTAATAATAATCAGTACCTGACACATGTGAACATCATAACATAGACAATGCTAAATAAATCAAGATGTACTTAGTCATATTCCACAATCATAAAGATCAAAACAGTTTTGTAAATACAAGAAGTGTACAAAAATACTGAAGTATACTTGACATTAATGTATATCATTGGCACTGAGACCTACACAACATCCGAATAACCTTCTTCACCCAAGAGAAACAGCTGAACCCCATGACATTTAAACTACTGCCTCCACTTGTCATTTCAGCAATTTTGAACCTATGAAAAGTCAGAAAGCCCTGTCAAACCAGAAAAACGTTCTTCTTACCTTGTCTGGCAGTGAAGCGATGGTAAATCCATAAAAGACTCAGAGCAGGGACATCCCAGTGTCCCAGAGGTTTTGTATCTGTGTATGTGTTTGTCTGTTAGTTTGTCAGGCAGTTACTGTAAGTGTCCAACTCAGAGAGTAGCTAACTATACATGTGCTGCCGTCCAACTGAAAGTGCGTCCGAAGCCCGGGGCTAGCTATGGTCACTTCCTTAGTTGTTTTGGAGCGCAAAAGACGATGCTTTTTCCTCAGGAAGCCGGCCATCCCCTTTCCTTTCCACCAGCTCTGAGCTTCCCCCACCACCTCTTGGGCCTATGGGATCATGGGCACTGCGACTCCACTAATTACGATGCAGTACAGTAGTTTTCTGTTTATTTCTTTATTGACTGGCATGGATATGTGTACTTTTGACTAACATGATTGGTCATCATTGGTGTGTGGTGTGAGGGAAGTGGATCTGAGTGTGTAGGAGTCTACTGTCCCGCTCGGCTTTTGTCTGGAAAGTGTTTGTTGATGCTAAACGTCCTAACACATCTGAAAGTGTTTTCCCAACTGTGGGTTGAAATAAGCAGGGCAGACTTGGCGGGTTGCTGTGCCCGGGTCAATGAGTGCACCTGCGCCATCTCTGCGTGGGGTAGTTTGTTTGTTTTCTTACAGCGAGACTCGGCATTGTATTAGACCCACGGATCTATAGAGGCTTTGATCACCACTGTGGTAATCAGAGCTATTTATGTTGTTTACATCATAGGAACAAGCATGCTTTTGCTGCTTGAAAGAATTTGCACTGCTCTATCTGAAAAGCAATGTTTCTTTTGGTTTCTTTTATCCCTTTGTTGACAGGCCTCACCGTCGACATGGTATGCTTCTGATAAAGCATGCGTTTACAAAATGTTATCTTTGTACAGAGTTTTAAACTGCCATTCATGTGTTTCCATCTTTCAACAAGCAATACTGCTGATTGACTGGCTGACTAGTTGTTTTTGAAAGCTGAATAAGAGCTGCAACTGAATGCCAATGTCCGTGAATAAAACTATTACAGTGAAGATATTAAATTATAAAACATCTTCTGTGCTGATTTTTAATAGTAAATGGTTTGTAAGTCAAGTGAAACACATTTATGTTATACAATAACATATACAATAGCTTGTGTAACCAAAATATATTTAATAAGATCCTATTTATGCATAGATGCATTACTGCCCTCTGCTGTCTTTTTCAAACAGTGAGAAGACTTTTTTTTTTTTTTTTTTACAGGATAGCTCAACATCTTTTGTTAGATAGATATATCCACAATTTATCCTGAAAATTTCTTAATTTATTGTAAAGAAAAAATCACAAACTCATAAATCTGTCATTATTTAAATTTGATTATGTGTGTGAAATTAAAAGGTAGAAAATCAAACCTGCAAAATCAAATACAAGCACAAAACTTTTACATTTATGCATAATAAGTACTTTAGTAAACATAATAATAATAATAATAATAATAATTAACAGAAGACATACAGTAGATTTATTATTATTTTATTTCACAAAGATATAACGGGCTATTTACAGCATTATTTATTTCTGTTCTTTAGCTGGAGTGTTTTTGTTTCATTTAAAATAAAAAAGGCTTGGGGATACCAAAAAAACAATATCAAGAGGGATACCAAAAGATAAATAGCCCATTATTTTTTTTCACTCAGTTTCATATCATTATAAATACAAAATAAAACAAACAAGTGAAACAAGCAAGCAAAAATAAAAAAAAAATTCTGGTACTCTGCCACTGTACAAACCATACTGGTGAATTATACACTAAACTAAATACAAAGCTAGAGGAAAGAGGAAAACTCAAGAATTCATTCAAAATGTGGAGTCTTCTTCAAACATACAATAAATTTGACAAGCTTGTAGCAGTTCATATAGTCGCAGCAAACATATTAACAATACCTTATTATTTTGTGACAAACCAGCCTTGTTTTCTACAGGGAAAAAGCTTAAGCTGTCAGTTTTAATGAAGCATATTAAATTCAAGACTTTTCCTGAAAATGATTTAATCTGGCAAAATCCTACTACATACATAAACAACACAACAGGAAATTACTGTAACTGATTTGAAATCTAAAAAGCACCTTTCAACAAATCTTTGGTCCATTTGTGGAAAAACTCATGGCTTCGGCATAATCTAAAAAAAAAAAAAAAAAAAATCTAATTTCATGAGAAATGTCCTTCACATGGGTCAGTATTTCAAAGGAAAAATTATTTAAAATGGCTGTTATGCACTGAACAAATTGTTTTCTCAGGTGACCTAAAATTCACTAAATTAACTTTTTATTACAGCCCAATAAAGTTTTTTTTTTTTTTAATATTACCAAATAAACCTGACTGTATTGGGTTATACCAATGAAAGCAATTTTATGGGATCAGGTAGAAATAATTATTTAAATGAACAAATAAACATTCATTATGTGAAATCACTTCTACTGTAACAAACAATTACAGACAAATTTATAATTGTTTAAAATTTAAAAATGATAAAGACAACTTGTCATAGGTCCATGCAGTGGTTAGTCAGAGTTTTACTCTGAGCTTTAGGCAACTCTAAAGCAATTTTTATAGTTATTTATTTATTTATTTTTTATTACTTCACAAATTAAAGACAGCAACATGTGCTGCTGATGCCTTGATATGTAACATTTTTGATACAGGAGACTGAAGAGCTGTAGATGTTTGCGCAGGTGCTCAGTTTATCTCAGTGTCAGGAGAGCCCTCGTGATCAGGGAAGATGTGAAGCTGGGGATGTTCAATCCCATTGTTGTGAAGATCTTCTTGTTTCTGCAAGCCATGAAGTTTATTCACCAATTCTGTGATGAAGACCTGATGAAGACATGGAGAAAAGCACACCATCAGAGAAGAATCTTTAAAGACATGATGAAATGTGTCAACAGTGTCTGAATGAAAACAACGCAACTTATAAGAATAAGACCTGAATATCTTTTAAAAGTATTGACTTGTCAATATAAACTTTTTGTCAACAGAGGGCAGCAAAGGACGATGCAATGGTTGTAGCCCAGATCTAGAGGTTTCAGCTGGTTAGCATGTCCTACTTAGCCATTACTGGTGGTTGTTGTAACTACATCTGGCTATAGAAAGCATTGAGTAAAAATATTTTATTTTTCTGGGTATTATCCCATAACACAAACATGTTTGATAAAGAATTTTGTCTATTCATTAACACTATCAGTCACTATTTCCTGCAGTGTGACAGTGAGTCACTTTTATGTCTACAATAAACTTAAACACTTGCAGGGGGGTATTTTGTTTTAAAGATAAAACATTACAGCTATGTGTGGAAATGGACTACTCAACTTTGTAGGAAAAGAAATATCATGTTTATTTCCAGTTGTGTGATAGAAGTATAACATATAATTAGCAGAAGGGAGGGAGAGAAAAGGGAGGTAGTTAGACATACTTCTGTGTTGTTTCCGCAGGTATGAAGGATGTCCTAGAAATAGAAATTTAGAGAATTAATAAAGAGCATGACACAGATCTTATCCCTGCTGAAAAAAAATAATTTAGATGGTTGGATGGATAATGCTGGTTTGATTCAGTTCTTGCAACCAAAGAGATCTTGCTACTTAAAGGAATAGTTCTTTAAATATATTAATTTTGTTCCAAAACCCTATGGGTTTCTATTTTATGTGGCAAACAAAAGAAAAAATTTAAAAGAAGAAATTGCTCATAAAAGTAGTTCATATGATTCATATTTCAGGGGGAACTGTTCCTTTTAACTAGTTAAATAAACCACAAACTGGTGACCAGTAGGTTTTCCTCATCAGTAGTTTCAGAAAGCAGATACCTTAAGCTTCTGCGTCCTTTCTTCATCACTTTGTAGATCTAGTAGCTCGTCAATGTTCACTTCTTCTGGCATATCCTCTTCCTGTGAGGAGAGAAACAGTCACATTTAAGGCCTCTTCACACCATCATGAAAAATGGTAGGCTGAATGAAAATGTTATGTCACTCTCTGAAAGTAGGTGGCACATCTGGAAATCAAGAAAACTTGTTACACAAACATACAGTAAATTTATGTTAAATAAATTTTGTTTTGCTTCTTACACCCACTTGTCATGGAAAAGAAAGGAAGTTAAACAGTATTTACAAGACAGCTATTTCTGAGAGCACTGGCAAATTACAGAGCAATTTCAAATCTTCCGTTTATGTCTAAAATTCTAGAAAAAGTTGTGACTGCTCAGTTGTGCTTCTTCCTGCAAAAATGATATCTATGAAGAATTTCAGTCAGGTTTCAGTCCTCATCATAGCACAGAAAACACACTCATTAAAGGGATACTCCACCCCAAAATGAAAATTTTGTCATTAATCACTTAAACACATCATTCCAAACCCGTAAAGCTTCCTTTGTCTTCGGAACACAATTTAAGATATTTTGGATAAAAACCGAGAGGCTTGAAACTGTCCCATTGGTCTGAAAGAAAACAGTGCAGCGCAACCTGCGTCCAGCTCATATTCTCCAAAATGGCGCTACGGTGATATGGGGAGAGACAGAGGAGAGAAATTGTTGAATAAAGTCGTTATTTTTGTTTTCTTCGTGTACAAAAAGTATTCTTGTCACTTCATAATGTTACGGTCGAACCACTGGTGACAGGTGGACTATTCTGAAGATGCTTTTTATACTTTCCTTGACCTTGACAATGTTATTAACTTGGCAGTCTATGGGACAGTCTCAAGGCTCACGATTTTGATCCAAAATATCTTAAATTGTGTTCCAAAGACGAACGAAGCTTTTACAGGTTTGGAACGACAAGGGGGGTAAGTGATTAATGACAAAATTTTCATTTTGGGGTGGAGTATCCCTTTAAAATTACAATGCATCAGACCAAGGCTGCATCTCATTGCTAGTTTTACTATATCTTAGTGCTGCATTTAACACTATAAATCATGATATACTAATAGATCGAATACAAAACTATACAGGTATTCAGGACAGGCTTTAAGATGGATTGGATCCTACCTGTCTGACCATTACCACTTTTTTTTTTTTTTCTTAAATGGGGGATCATCTCAGTTAACGCCAGTAAATTATGGAGTGCCGCAAGTATCTGTCTTAGGCCCTCTGCAATTTGCTGCCCCTTGTTAATATTATAAGAAAATAGTAGAAAGATTAGTTTAAATTATGACCAAATTACATTTCTAAATTATCTAAGCTAACAAAGTGTATTAAAGATATAAAAGACTGGATGACCAATAATTTTCTTCTATTAATTTCGATTAAGACAGCATTTTTGCATTTCCCCTAAACTCTGGAACAGCCTTGCTGATATTGTTCAAGGGCTCAGACACACATCTCTGTTTAAAATTAGAGTAAAGACCCATCTCTTGAGCCAAGCATATACATAATACATCTAATAACCTTGTACTCCAGTTATATCTAATCAAATGCATATTATCATTCCTTGCTTGAAATGTTATGAACAGCAGCTACGCCAATTATTCTCTATCTGCTTTTCTGTTTCTGCCACAAGATGGGAATCCCAAGGTAACTAAAGATTACACAAGCTTCAATCTGGATCCAGCCTCTTATGAAGATTTGAGATGACCCAACACCTGAGTAGAGATGACGCCAACCCTCCGAGGACTTCAGATGACGCCAACCTTGAACCGATATACAAAACTACCACACTGTCCTTACATTACTATCATTATGAACACAACATACAGTATAATCTGTTGTTAATCATGTTCACCATCTGTTTGAATGCATGTCATTAACTAACTGCATGATTTGTACTATCAAAGAACTGTACATATCTGCCATATGTGTATCACTTTGACATAGTCACTACTGATAAACTGCTCCTAATTGCAATGTAGAAACATTCTTTTTCTGTGAAGCTGCATTGCAACGATGTGTATCATGAAACACATTATACAAATAAACATGAATTGAAAAAAATGCGAATTGAATTCTGAGATTCTTGATCTCTGCTATTCACGGTCAATTAACAAAATAGTTTGTTAGTGAGTGCCACGAAGTTGAAATTTTATGTAACAGCAGCATATCCACATGTGACAAAAAGCTCAAATCTTATTGGCTGGCCAGTGTTTTTCGCAGTGCAGTTGAAAAGAGAGAACACTTTTCCAACATTCTCCATTAATAATTTTATTTTAGAATAAATTTTTGTAATTTATTTATTTATTTGCACTGACAGCATGCAAATGTCTGTGTTGGTCTGAACAGATACTGTACTATCAGCTGCTCATGCAAATTAAGCCACAGTCATATTTTTGTGAAATTTTTCAGACACTGTCCGTTGTCAATAGTTCCGCAATGCATGAGGCACCACTTAGCCAGAGGTCACTTGAAACCCAGCAGCTTTATATTGGTAAACACTGTGAATTTGCATGTTAAAAATTCAAATTTATACCAGCTGTGAAATTTGTATGGGGACATTTGTGGGTAATACCCCTTATGTGAAATTCCAGAATGTTGAAGACCAGAAATGCAAGCTCATGTGAAGAAGTTTTGCATTAGGCTGCTTTGCAAAATTTAAGTTTGAATGTATATCTATAGAAGATCAATACGTCATGGTGCGACCTCTTAGCAGAATTAAAAGAACACAAACTTTAAAGCTACAGGTTTGCAGCATTGCAGGAAGGTGAAGTAGAGAGTTTAATTTTAAATGTAGTCTTTATTATAAATGTTATTATATTTTATATATTATAAAATTTGTCTAGGTGTGAAAAGACCTTTACATTTAAACCTTACTTTTCATGTAGTGCATATATCCTAAATCAAACAGGCCTCATTTAATCTTTTATTTCAGATATTTATTTCAGGATCTTTATCTGGTCATTGTTTGTTAAAAAAAAAAAAAAACTTATGAAAAAGCATGCTAAAATCTGAATACATCATTAATGCATTAATTATTAAACAGTGTGAACAAAGCATTTACAATTAGACTTAAAGGGATACCCCAAAAATGAACATTTTGTCATTAATCACTTACCCCCATGTCGTTCCAACCCCTTAAAAGCAACGAGAATACTTTTTGTAAGTGAAGAAAACAGAAATAACGACTTTATTCAACAATTCCTTTGTCAACAGTCTCCTCTGTGTCTCTCCATATCACCGTATGCTGCGTATTTTTGTTTTCTTCACTTACAAAAAGTATTCTCATTGCCTCATAACGTTACAGTTGAACTACTGATGGCAGATGTCTTTCATACTTTTCTGGACCTTGACAGTGCAATTTGCTTGGCAGTCTATGGGACCAAAATATCTTAAATTGTGTTCCGAAGACGAACAAAGCTTTTATGGGTTTGGAACAACATGGGGGTAAGTGATTAATGACAAAATTTTCATTTTCGGGTGGAGTATCCCTTTAATCCAGGACTTGATAAAAGAAACTCGCAACTGTTACATGCTCTCGTAAACAGAACAGTTGCATTAGATATGCACATTCAGATATATTCGCACTTGACTGCCCACCACATAAATCAATGAATCCCCTAAGTTGTCTCTAAATGTTAGAAGTCATACT
The DNA here is from genome assembly GCF_018340385.1 of Cyprinus carpio. Classification (NCBI taxonomy): domain Eukaryota; kingdom Metazoa; phylum Chordata; class Actinopteri; order Cypriniformes; family Cyprinidae; genus Cyprinus; species Cyprinus carpio. The sequence continues at coordinate 13,956,655 of NC_056586.1, forward strand.
AAATTGAGAACATTGATGAAATCAGATGGTGCCATAGCATGCAGGTCCACACAGCTTTATAGAGTATTGTCTCCTGCTCCATTCAGCAGCTGTCAATTTAAGCCAGACAGCTGTCACTCAGCACTAATCTATTGTGTGGGAATTAACAAGTCCCGCCCTTCCCTTTTATTCAAACCACCTCAAATACACCTCCAGATAAACCAGACTACTTATTTACAATACTAAGTGTCTGCATTGATTTTAAAATCGTAACTGCAGTGGAAAAATTATTTCCAATAGGAAATGGTGTACCTGAAAAAATACAATCTATTATTTATTGTACACACCTCTGTTTCAAAAATGATGTAATTTTCACTTTCCTTTCTATTGTGGCTTGGTGCCTTCGAAAATAGGCCAAGGTCAATTTACAGGTCCTTCCAGTAAATCATTTACAAAAAAAAATCAAGCTTGAAACTTGCCACCCTCCAGCAAAGCAGAATGAAAACATCACAGCATATTTTCTTCTAATATATGCCAATCTGATCATTTATTTGATCCCTTGGTGATCTCTGTGCTATCTCTGATACAATTCTTTTCAATTTTTATGTTATTTAAGAAAAGTATTATTTTCTAATTAATTAGAAAAACTTTCAGAACAGTTTCAGATGATTTATGGAAAAGATTTGAATCAAGATATTTAAGTTGTATGAACCACTATTAAGATACATCTGTGGTGCTTTTGGAATCTTTTTTTTTTAGAAAAGAAAAAGTGACCAGTACAATTACTTTTTTTTGTTCCACAGAAGACAGAAAGTCAAACAGGTCTGAAACAACACAACAAATTTTTAATTAAAAGGAATAGTTAATGCACCAAAAATTAAAATTTGTTGAAGATTAACTCCAATCCATAATGTAGATGAGTTGAGTTTATTTCTTCATCAGAATAATAGTTGTCCTCTCACACCAAAATCCACCAACATGTTTGTTTAGAATATTTTGGGCTGTTTTTGCTTGTAAACAGTGCTTGATCTGTGCATATTTTTCTCCTGATTCAGATGAAATTACTTTTTCGCTGGAGAAAGCAATATTATGGATAGAGGACATTTTTGTGGAAGAAACTTTGAAGTTTAAAATGTAAATACAGCCTTGATTTACATTTTTAAATCCAGCCTTGTATATTATAAACATGTAGCTTTTCACTTCACATTAAATTAACTTATGATTTGGAATCGTGTGGGATTATAGTAATATTTTTTTCAGCAGTTTGGACACTCATTCTGACGGCACCCATTCACTACAGAGGATCCATTGGTGAGCAAGTGATGACAAGAACAAACTCATCTTGGATTTGCAAATTTTTACTTTTGGGTGAACTATTCCTTTAAGGATGAACTATCGCATTAATCACAAAAACTAGCTAGAACTAACTAGAACTGATGTGACCTAAACTAACTCACAACATAGTATAGAGTGTGGTGGGATTCAGTCTAAACTTACCAACTTAACACCAAGAACTCCAACTACATTAAAATTATTACCAAAACTCCAAACTGCCATCAGTATGGTGTACATCCACACAGCAGATTATGCGCTGGTCATGCAAGCCAGAATGTTTCCTGATAAGGTTACGGAAAACTACAGGGAACAGGGCTGGCGTGGGAGAACTTTCAAAATCCTGAAACTAACACCACCGTTCAAAGGTCAATCAGAGAAAGATCCATGCCGAAAGCCCTACCAGGGCATCAGTGACCTTTCTTTTAACTCCAAATGCCACTGAAATCCTGTGAAACAAACATAACCCTTCACATGCTGAACATACAGAGCAAACCTTCAGTAATGCCTTTGCTTTTGATTCATTCCTAAGCAGAGAAGTTTTGCACATTCAACAGAAAACAGAAAATTAGTACATCAAATAGTATTTTAGACATCAATTCCTTAAAAAAAAAAAAGAAAGAAAGAAAAGAACTACACACTTCATCAAATATGCAAAGGAGAATGCTTTTCAATAATCACTGGTCTTGAGTATTTATATGTGTAAATATTCTTGTCAATTTTGGTTGGTCATGGTTTATTTAAAGCTTGTCTCTGTAGTAATTCCCCAAAAACTCGAAACATGAGTTCTTTCACCTTTTACACGCATGAGTGCTGAGTGAATCACTCAAACTGGTTTAGCATCAGTTGGTCCCCCTGGGCTGTGATTCAGTCTCTATTAATTCCAGGCCAGTAGCTAATGGGTAAGAGTGTGTGTGTGTGTGTGTGTGTGTGTGTGTGTGTGTGTGTGTGTGTGTGTGTGTGTGTGTGTGTGTGTGTGTGTGTTTTTTTCTGTACTCTTTGAGTTGGGCTGTTTCTTTTCTTCTGTTTCTGTTTCTATGTCTCATTAACAGCAATTAACCTAATTCAAATGTCCATCTCCTGTGGCTTTCTGCAGGCATTCATATATGGAATGGAAGACTGAGAATGTGACTAATGCTTATAAAACATTATTTCCAAAACATTATGTATCAAGACAACTAGTCTGACAAGTAAGGCAAGTTTTTTTTTTAAATGTATCACTGGTGTTTGGTACAGCAGGCATGATAAGGCCCTATAGGGCTAGGGATTTTAATAATCGTCCTGTTTGAGCTACTATTTTGTGAACGCAATGAAGTCAAAGGGGTCTTATGTCATTTTGGACCCCAGTGACTTTCATTGTGTGGACAAAAACTGTTCATTCTTCGGGATATCTTTTTTTATGTTCCAAAGATTTAAGAACATTTCGGAACAAATTAAGTAAATGATGACAGAATTTCCATTTTTGGGTGAAATCAAACCATATCTGAACACCAGTGGCTGGTTGCTGCACAGAAACCCCCTTCAATTCCTCCAAAATGAAAAAATGTAGTTCTACATCCAAACTCTTTCATAAAGGGACATAGATTTGCATGATGAACTCCAAGTAACACTGCATTCAATCCAACTAAATCCAAGCAGAGTAAAATGTCAGATCTTTTGTGCATCATCTGCCCTTAGGACTCCATAAACTGTGATGTAACTGTACGCTGTAAATGCAAAAGTGCATGTGAGATCAACACGGGCTGACATGATTTAGTCAAATTAATAACATTACATGCCTTTGATGGAATTGTTATCATTCGTTTAATCTACTGTACAAGAAACAATTTTATTTTGTTTGTTCTTCAAATGTTTGTGCACGCTGAATAAATGATTTAATGCAGCCTGTGGTTAGTGACCTCTTTACAAGCTGACCATATTAGGAACAAGAACTCAACTGCAGGTCAACTCTGTAAAGTCATTTTTTTATAAACATTCTAAATGTGGCTATCAGTTTCATGCATCTGCTGTTTTTCACTTTGGTCCTTGTGATGCTGATATAAGCATTTTGGTTGAATCCATCCAGGTGCATTCAGTTTCTGATCATCATTCCCATGGTAATGGAGCTACATACAAACATAGACATTATTGCATTACCACTTCTCAAACTGAACTGATAATGTACAGCAAAAAGAAAAAAGAGAGGCCTTTTATGCATTTAACGTGTAACATCTGTGTCCTTTATTTTGAATACCACAATAAATTCCAGCTAATGCTAAACTTCTCAGCTGAATTTACATTAAGATCAAATGGCCCAACCAGTATTTAATGCAGTCTGAGTTTTCTTTTTCCTTCCATTTCAAAGTGCACGACTATGTTAGCATGTGCCAAATTTGGCTATCTAATACCCCGTGACAGATTCATTTGCATCAATATACCACAGACTATGATTGAATACATAACCACTGACATCAACAACAAGAAATATGAGAAGTATTTTTTTTTCCTTATCAGTCTGTTTATTTAGCTACCCTAACCATGCATGATTACATTTCACAAAATTTTGGATGTTATTTTTAGCATTTAACTTTGTTTAGTCAGTTTAGAACAACTGCTATTAACCATTACCCATTACCCATTGTCACATCAGTAGTACAAAGTTTTGTGACTCTAGGTCCGGCCCATTTATGATGACATGGAATAAAAGATAAACCAGCCTCTGGACTACAAGTTAACATGAATCTGACCACTACAGAACTGTAATCTAGGATTTTTTTAAGCTTTGATAGAGCAGAGGACTAATGGTCCCGTTCCATGGGGCTTGTGATGCCCTGTCTGTGGACCAGTTGGTAGCAGGTAGTCATTTTGCAGGATGGGGGTGGAGGACAGTGGCAGGAGGGCTTTCTTTGTGAGATACAATAACATATGGGGTCATCATTTCCACAGCCCCCATCCCCCTCACTCACAAGAAACACCCCATGAGACAAATATACCATCAATCAATCCCAGGACCATAAGAGCAGGATGTAGTTGGGTCTGCTGCCGACAGGAAATGATGGAGGGGATCTGATTACAGCCTCAATTGGGGCTGTTCCTTTTTAGCACCAACATCACATCATGAAGATTACAAAAAGATCACTGTTGGGATTCATCCAGTAATGATGTACACTTAAATGTTTTTTAAAAGTTTCAAAAGGTACTAATAAGTAGCATTTAGGTACTAATATATACACTTCAGGTGCTAATATGTACCTTTTAAGGTACTATAATACACCCTTTAGGGGTGTTAAGATAACGTCCCAGTGACAGCTCTTGCACCTATTTCTTAAAAAATATATTATCTAAATTATGTAAATTATTTTTGAAGTTGTAAATAAAACAGATTATTGGAGTAGCTTTTACAATAAAATAACATGTCACGTTAATACTTCATGTTTGTCACATAAATGTCATGTTTTATTCACTGCGTTCCTTGCGGTTTCTTATTTCAGTGTACAATTTAAAGCAGACAGTGCAAAAGCAGCTAGATCCTGTTTTTAAAAAGGATTTACATGACAAAAAATATTAAGAGATTAAAATATGCGACTTTAATTAGTAGCAGGCAAATCTGGAAATATACAAGTTGTGAAACACACTGCAGAAAACCAGTAATTATAGATGTTGAAACTAAATGTGTTGCAACACCCCTTGGTCTCCCCTATAAAATTTCATAAGCGTATATCGTGGCAGGATGCCATGTGTTTTCCAGTGTCAGAGCGCAAGCATCTCCCTCCTCACATCCACCATCACAAAGCCCAGTACCTGTGAATGTTTACTGTTTTCCAGAAGCCTGTTAGTGTCCCAGAGCTCTCCATGAAGGCAGCAAGTGCACCAACAAGTTTTGCCCGCATCTTTGAGAACTTAAGATTGGCCCACTGATTTCGCTGCTCATGGGAACTGAACCCACTGAGGAAAAAAAGTCACCTTTGTCTTAAAATATCCTAAGAAACAGGAATGTGAACTAACTGGATGTAAATTGTAAGCATTTCTGCATATCAGACGTTTACTTGTCATGTCTAGTTTTTTAAGCCTCTCAGGAGAACAGGACAAGTAGCCTGATGTAGGCTAACTATGTGTGCTAAATCAGCGGAGTAAAAGTAAAAAGACCATTTAGGGATGCAAATCCCATTTCAAAGTTACTTTTGTGGTCTTAAATAAAGATTTGATAAAAAGGAGTACATAGTTCATTTAGGCATTACTATAAATACAAAATACTAGCTTGTATAATACACACACACACACACACACACACAAAATGTGCACATTTGTATAGCCTACATAAATACAGAACAAAATCTAGAAATGCAGTGCTATAAAAAATAAAATTAAATAAAAATATAAATTTAGAAAACTGCATATAATAACATAAAGTAAAAGTTGGCATCAGCTTGTCATTGTTTACACATTTATTCATGAAGGACACAAAAGGCTGTGGATTCGTGGACTGATCCAAGAAAAGGTTCACGCCCTTTACGAATAGACGTGCGTAATAATCACTGATTTGCACATCAAAAGGGACTCAGTCAAGGTTTTTTTTTTTTTTAAACATACTTGTGGAAGGAAAAATCCTTTATCGCATTCTTCCATCTTTGCCATCAGACATTTTACATTCCATTCATTTTCAAATGGTGTGACACCTGCTTCACAATTGGGACACGTAGACTAGGTGTATATTTTCACGTGGGTAGTAATGATTTATATCAACCTCCCAATGATAGAAACTTTCAATATTAAATATTATGGCATCTTACTAATTAATTAATTTCACTGACAGTGTAGACATATAATCGGCAATCAAGAAGAGATTTATCAGCAACGCCTTTGATGCTTCCAGGTCATTAAATATTCACAGAAATTATTTGAAAGTCTTCATACTGAGTTTTTATTTCATTTATTACATCGCAGCCTATTGTACGTGTGTAATATTATTATTTTTTTGTTACAAGAGGACTCACCCTTCCCAAATACAGCTCGTCAAGTCCACAATCTATCCACTTTTCCACATCCAGGCGCCTCTGGAGTTCCTTTCTGTTATATTTTACTGTGACTCGTGCTTGTCTCTTCTGCACACTCAGTCCAGCTTCCTGGCTGGTGCCTCGGTTCGGTGAGTGGATCTTATTGTTATAACGCCTCCCCATCCGATTCGCAGCCATCTCCAGACTATACAAATAATTGATCAAGAGTCTGGCGGAGTAGGTGCCCTGCTCCGGCACGAGAGAGTGCTGACACCTCCAGAGAGCAGCGGGCCGCAGGGTCCTAGAGCTGCGAGGTTACTGCCTTACTTTCGCTCTCGGCTCGGGTTCTGGCGAACACCAGAGGCGCGCAAAGAGGTGTTACAATGTTTGGGGTTAGATAGAATAGTGTGTTAGTTAGCCCAAAAATTTAAATTTGCTGAAAATTTACTCAGAGTCCAAATAAGTGATAAAAACATCACAATAATCCACAAATTATTAAAATAAAATAAAAAAAACTCCAGTCCATCATTTAACGTTTTGTAAAGTGAAAAGCTGCGCGTTTGTAATAACCAAATCCATCAGTAAGCTAAATTCCAAAATCCATAGTTACGTTTCCTCCAGTGAAAAAGTTAATCCCCTGTTGTCCTCTTATATCAAAATCCACCAACTTGTTTAGAACTGTTTTGGACTGTTTTCAGTAGTAAACACTGCTCGATCTGTGCACATTTCTCTCCTGATTCAGACAAGACAACTTTTTCACTTGAGAAAGCAATATTATGGATGGACTTGCTTAACGTTAAAATTACCTAATGATGACTTCTCCCTTCACAAGATGTTAATTGATGGACTAGAGTCATGTGGAATACTTGTGGATTACTGTTTTATCAGCTGTTTGGACTCTCATTCTGACAGCACCCATTCAACACCATCTGTGACACCCAGGGCCATGCACAGACATTTTGAGGGGCAGTGGCCCAAACCAAAAAAAAAGGGGCACAAGGAGGGTGGGTGCTTGTTAATACAAATATACAGTTAAAAAAGAAGACAGCTGTAACAATTGACTTTACTGTAGATGTTTTGATTAGAGTGGGCTCTCCCTCACTCTCTGAGCCTGATTCTGTCTCATCTTCAACAGAAGTAGGGGAGAGTGGGGTAAGCTGAGCCAGTGGGTAAGTTGACCCACCCCCTGCATCTTGGCATCTGTACACATTTACCGTCATGTGACCATGTATTTTGGAACCACGCATCATTTCTGCCAGACTGTGAAAAGGAGAAACACACTGGGGGAATGGAAGGCACCACGGCCGTAGCCAGGGTGTGAAAATGAGTGTGGTCTGGGTGGGAATTGTGCTATAATAACCCCTCTCATTATACTGTATACACTAAACACTTTAAAAGAGACAGATATGTAGATGTTTGTAAAAGATGTTTTCTCTGTTTTGGAGGAATGAGCATTGTTAAATGATATCACATTGCACCATTACTTTAGGTAATAGGGGTATATAATTTTATCAGTTATTTATTATTCATTCAGCAATACATATGCCTATTACTATTATAGTTTTCATTAATAACAATTGCTATATAGATGATAACTTTGTCTAGTGCCCTTATGAATGTTTTTGGCATGGCTTTGTGAAAATTTAACTACAATATGAAATAGCATAGACGTAACATACTTGTTCTACAGATCTTTGCACTAGTGTTATATGCTACTGTTTTGATAGTGTTGATAATGTTTCTGACATATAATATCATGATGTTTTTTTTTTTTTTTTTTTTTTTTTTTTTGCGTTTGCCTTACCGTATGTGGTATCCTTTCAGCAATAACATGTCTGTGGGCTCTTTTGATTACTATCAGTTTAAGTTCTGGCAGTGTTGCCAGATATTGCTAAGAAAACAAATAAAAATAAATAAATACAAATATCTTTCACCTATAGTCACTAATGGCCAAAAGACTCTCTGTTTAGTTTGTTTTTAGGAAGGCTACAACTTTGGAGTTCAATATATTGTTTCAGAGATGCAAACAATTAAATATGGAAATGTATACTTCATTTGGTTGGTTTTATGTTGTTAAAGATAACTTTAAGAAAATAAATATGACTGTCTGTAAAAATAAATTATTAAATTAGTTTTTAAATTATTATTTATTTCACATGGGTTTGAATCAGATTCGGTCAGATGGTCATTTTACACCCAGATGGTGCATCTTACCCACTGACTCGACTCGGGTCAACTTACCCCAAAACTCTGCAATCTGAGCCATGGGAACACTTTTTATAAGAAGCCATATTTTTAGAACCCTTTGTCATAGATACATTCTGATCATTTAATATGATAGGAATACTTTCATTTGGATAAGATAGATACTTTCATTGTACTTTTGTGTCATTTTTCCTTATCTTGAAGACCACATTTTGTAAGTAAAAAGTGGCTAATCTTACCCCACTCTCCCCTATTAGTATTAGACATTTAATTTAATATTTTACAGCATAAATCTATATTATATACTAATAAACAACTAATTTAGAACATTTATGGTTTTTTTTTATTTTTTTATTTTTTTTACTATTTATAGGCCTACTTTTAATTTGGTTTTAATAAAATATGATGTATTTTATAATATATTATTTTTTTAAAATAATATAATAACATATTTTTTATAACATATTTTTTAAAAAATATGATGTTTAAGTGTGTTTGCTGGAGAGAGAGGAGACAGAGAGTAAATGGGTTGATGGCCTCCCTGGTTCTGATTTTTGCAAACTTGTTTGTAATCACAATGGACATAATTTTATTTATAATTCTGTGAAATTTCTATTTTAAAATTGTTATTTTGTAAAATTTGTCATACCTGCCCAGGGACTACAGGTGGAAATTAGCAATTGTTGCTACAACCTGGCCCAAGACATATTCTCTTGTTTAACAAGTTTAATGTTTATTTGTGCATTGTCCCTGTTTCAAATAAAACAATTCCAAAAATGTGTTATAGATTACTAGTATCAAGACTAGGGTTGGGAACTGAGAACCGGTTCTTATTTGGAACCGGTTTGAGAACCGGTTCTTATTCAGAACCGGTTCTGTTTTTTGAAAAGAAAATATTAACCGTTTGATAACTGTGCATGTCGTTTTATCTGACTGTACATGTGCAGGCAGCACGCAGCACCTGCCACTACTAAATTACATTACATTTGTCCCATATTGTCATTAATATACATACTGACTTCAACTTGGACCACTAAATAAATAGACTTCTATTGTTATGTAAGTATGAGAGTTAGATTATTTAGTGTACAGGCCATTTCAAGAGTGATAAACAAAGTGATAGAAAATATTTATTTTCATGCATTTTCAATGTTTAAAAATGTGGAAACCACTCATTGCATCACAGCATCTCCTGACTGCATTATTATTTGTAAAATAGGGGCTTTATGGAGTGTGTGTATACATGGTTATAAGTATAATAGTTTATATTTCATTAATTTAGGGAAATGAACAAGTGTCTTAGTCCTCAAGGCCAAGGGACTATTTGGCCAACCAGCTTATTCCTGCATGAAAAGCAAAATGTTATTGATAGTGTAAAAATCATCAACTTTGAAGCACATGCTGATTGATGGACTAGCATTACTCAACATTACTTACTACCTTCCAGCAAGACTACATTCAATGAAGGTAAAATAGTAAAAAACATAATAACAGTTCATTTAAATGGAACCGAAATATATGTAATATATGTTGAATTTTGACATTGCCAACTTTTAAATTAAGTTGACAGTAAGTAATAAACAATATTGTGCATTGAGTAGTTCAGTATTGTGCATTTTTCCTTACCACAATTTTTTAAATAGTTGTTTAATGATTTTAATGGAACCGGAATCGGAATCAGAAAATTTCTAACGATTCCCAACCCTAATCAAGACAAGTGATTATAATGGGAAATATACTTAATTAAAGGGATTAAAGTGTGACAAACTGCTAAATGTTCTATATGATGATTTACCTGCATGCTGGCTTGCTAGAGCTTTGTATTCTTGTTTCCAATGTTGAACTGTCTTTAGCAGCCTCCCTTTGCTCTTTCTCTCTCTGTCTTCTTTTTTTTGAAGGCCTTTTTTGTCTACAAAGTGTGCCAACAACAGCAAATTTGGTGTTATCTATATTAGATCTGATCGCGTACAATAATTTGATTAGACATTCTTATTCTAAGAACATGGATATTTTGTACAAGTTGTTAGCACTTTTAGAAGGCCGAGCAATTACCGACAAAAATAAAAAGGGGTGATGGGAGGACTGGTGAGAGGGGCCCCTCAGCCGATAAGGGCAAAGGGGCAGTTTTACTAAGGACTATTTATGATATTAATGGCTTCAAAATGATGCTGGAAAATATCTGAATATATTTTTGAAAAGAAAATTGCTATTAATTTTCATTCCTCTTAATTTTGATTTATAGATATATTTTAAGACTAAGTCTATATACTAAATAGCTATGTAGTCAGAAATCAAGGTAGCAATTTTTAGTCATGTATTAAATAATAATCAGTCATTTTATTGACTTGATTTTATTTGCACAAAGCACAAACTCTTTTTTGGTTACCATTTGAATTAACCTTGACTTTCTGTACAGACGGTTCCCACACACGCACAGATTGTTGTGCCGTCATGGTGGGAACTTTTTATTATTGACGCCCACTGTTTTTATACTGACCTCATGATATTCTTTTCTCAGAAGTTCTGTCGATGCATAGGAGGCCTGTGTGTCTGCGCGTGCCTCTGCGATATGACAATCTAGTGAAAGACAAACAATGACGTCACGTAAGAGGAAGTTGTTTGTTACATTATTTCCCAGGAGAGGAGGCGCACACCTGCTGCGTCCGCACACACCAGCTATATAAATAAAGAATCTGGTTCGTTTCCATAGGTGTGGTCATAGAGTTCGTTTAACTTTATTCGGTTCGACCCGTCGTATAGGACATAACCGAAAAGATCTAGGACAGGTAGACGGGAAGTGAAGAATGGCTCAGGTTTATTTCACTGCCTCCATCGTCGGGTTTCTCTGTTATCTGTCGGTTCTAAACGCTTGTAAGTGGGACCCGGAGCTCGAGCAGGGTCTGAATATCAGCTCATTTGATAACGGCGCGGCTTTCCTGGCTTACCTGCCGGAGATCTCGGACGCAGAGCAGTGTCAGAATGCTTGCTGTGAGAGGGACGACTGCCAGCTCGCTGTGATCGGGACCCCAGCGGACGGCAGGCCAGAATGTCGATTGGTCAACTGCGTGAAAGACGGCAAAGACGTGTGTGTTTTGACCCAGAGCACACAGTTTAAGGTGTACCGCAAGATCCTGGATAGCGCTGATCAAGAAACTCGAAACGCGGCCGAAGTTCGCTCTGTGAACGGCACAGGTAATACAAATCACCGGAGAAAAAATACAGATAAATATAGCAGGCTATTATAAACCAAAGTTAACGCCAAAATGTAATTCATTCTATTCTTATTGCAGTAATTATTCATTCAATCACAATAAATTAGCCTAATAAAAAATGTATATCATAATAAATTATTACGTGACTAACTGTGGTAGCCTATTTGGAGGAAACTGGAAAAAATCCATATGTAAAATGTAATTGCATGTAAATTAGCCTCTTAGGGAATGTTTATGAAACAAGTCATGAAAAAAAGTTCTGAAAACTTGTTTACAAAAGATTGGTCTGTACAGTTAGTTTTATAGCTTTCTTCTCACATTACTATAAATTTGTGTTATTTGGGTCACACAGACTTCAACATTTTTATTATTATATTATTAGTTCATCATGTAACTTGCTGGTGGCCATATGTTACCCTTATGTAAAGTATACAACAAAAGGAAGTTCCGCATTTCATGGAATATACATGAGGTTGATAAGTTATATAATAATCTTTTCATTGAAAAACTGGTAATAATTATATGAAATTAAATAGTTTTAAATAAACCTACATAAACAAAAAAACAAAACAAAACAAAACAAAACAAAAAAACAATGCTGTATAGAAACCCTCCTCTTTTTCCAGGTAGTGGTGCAGCATTGTTGTCCACTGACTTGAGCAACCTGTACTTCAAGTTTTACAGCTCAGTACTGTAAACAAAAGACTTAAACTGCAGAGGGGAAGGTAAAGTGGCATATTCCCATACCTATGGCAAGCCATTTTATCTTAAAATAATCCCAGCATTACTCGCCGTAATTGCATTTTTACTAGTAAGAATTACAATTACAGAGCTCCCTAAAAATAATTGTTATAGTAAGAACTGAATTAGAGAGCTCTTTAATTGGCATTGTTACTTGTAAGAATTTAATTGTAGAACTCTCTAATTGAATTGAATTGTTAGTAGTAAAAATGCAATTACGACGAGTAACGCTGGGATTATTTTAAGGTAAAACGGCATGCCATACATACCTGAATGACATCAGATTTTTGGTACCACAATAATATGTTACAATGAGACAGCAGAGTTTGAACTGAGGTCTGCAGTTATATCATGACCAACTGCATTGGCAGTTTGACTGCCAGTTCAATCTGAGAAACACATTTCCTACAGTTAGAACAGACATGTACACTATATTAAGACTATTCCTTTTCTTCTTTCTTATCAGATCACTGCCTACTTCCAAGTATGGTGGGAAATTGCCGCGCTGCCTTCCCACGATTTTATTATGATGTCATCAATCAGACATGCAAGCAGTTCGTCTATGGCGGCTGTGGGGGCAATGATAACAACTTTAACACCCAGGAGGAATGTGAGGCTTCCTGTAGTGGGGTGACAGGTAAATACCAGACAATATTTAGTGAGTGTTAACATTTCAGTTTTATGCAAACCTTTATTATGTAAAAGGTTCATTGCCTCTAATGTTACTAGATTTATAATCCCAAATGCAATTGTGATGGATATACTTGGAGATATTGAGCTTGTGTAACTCTTTCTCTCCTCTGTCATGATCTGCTTTTATACCTACACACATACACTACTGTTCAAAAGCTTGGGGTTGGTAAGGTTTATATAGTGATTGTGAAGTTTATTGCACTCACCAAGGCTGCATTTATTTGATTCAAAATACAGTAAAATAGTATTACTGTGAAATATTACTACAATGCAAAATAGTTTTCCATTTGAATATGTTAAAATGTAATTTATTCCTGTCATGGCAAATCTGAATTTTCAGCATCATATCTCCAGTCTTCAGTGTCACACGATCCTTCAGAATTCATTCTAATATGCTGATTTGCTGCTTAAGAAACATTTCTTATTATTCTTATTGTAACATTATAAATGCTTTTACTTTTGATCGATTTAATGTGTCCTTTTTGAATAAATGTATTAGATTATAAAAAATATACTGACCCAAAACTTTTGAATGGCAATGTGAAAAATAAATTAATTTAACTGCTATTTAAATTTGGACTTCCTGCTTAAGAGCTAAGCTTTTGCGTCAAGCCCTCTTCATTGTTTGGGCTTCACAGCTGAGACATCTGTACATGTGTACAAGTTAGTCTATTGAAGTGCAATGACAAAAACAGAGCACTTGATGACAGACAAAATGAATCTTCTGGAAGGTGTGGTTTTAAGTTGAGTGCTTTTATTAGATTTGTTGTAGCACACAAACAGCTTTCATCACTGGAGTGGACTGGAGCATTTTGGATCACCAATATATTCATACTCTACAATGTGTTAGCAGCCTAGTTAGGATGTAGTATGCAAGAAATATGGATAAATAAATGCAAATCAGTAAACACAACCTAGATTTGAGGCAAGCTGCCATTTGCATCTAGGTAATATTTGCATTGGCTTACTTTGGGCATCCAGAGGAAATGCAGATAAATGTATTGTACTGAAAGAAAAACATTGAGTTTTATTGAGGATTTTGGGTTTAAATCTAAAATTACATACATACCGGTATGGAAGGCCCAGTTTGCCATTACAGTCAAGTCACTTGGAAAAGTTTTTAGAGCATATCAGTCTATGATCTGACATGTCTGTGGTGATGAAAACAGAGGCTTAGAGAAGGGGACCAAAATATGAGCTAAATATATAGGCTAAGGCTAGTTGTTTTAATTTTAAGGGCTGAAATCGAAACTACTTCAGTTGAAGTCAATTAGGTTGTTTTTTCTACAGTTTGTACAACTTCAGTGAGTTTCAGTGGGTTTATGCTGAATGTCTTAACAAATTGGTTTCATCTTACCCTGGGTTGTTGAATAACCGGTTTGGTGACCTTTATGCAGATGGATTACCTGTCCTTGAAAAAGGCATGCCAAACGCATTAGCTGTCACTGTTTTTTTCTATTACCTCTATCCACTTTTTATTACTTCCACTGTCCACATTTAAGTGTTACTTTTAAATGAGTGATCAATTTAGACTGTAGTTTTCTTTATGGGGTCATTGTGCTTCATGCCTGCTGTATCCGAATGACCCTTTGTGATCCATGGAATTACCAGTTTTATGAGATAAAATGATGTTTAAATGGAAAAAGATGCCATCTGCTTACAATAGAGACACTAAAGCAAAATCCTATTATTGTCATCAGGAAATCATACAAAGAATTTTACTTACAACACTCTGAGCTGTTTTGTGTTATGCAATGTTACTGTGTGTGTGTGGCCTGATGTGTTTATGTGAGGGTGTGTTACAAATTGTGCAAATTGTGTCCATGGGACTTGCACTACATTTTCTTTTTTTTTTTTTTTATAGAACATTCCTTACTGTTTATTTTCCTTAGAAAACATGGAAAAGATTAGTTTGGTATTTAGTTACTGAATTACACTACCATCTAAAAGTTTGGCCTCTGTAAAAAAAATTTTTTTAAAGACATGAATTATTTTATTCAGCAAGGATGCATTAAATTGATAAAAATGAGAAATACATTTATAACATAATAAAGGATTTCTATTTCAGATAAATGTATTTTTGATCAAATATACGCTTGGTGAGCATAATAGAGTTCTTTTAAAAAATTAAAAATTCTCACCGAGTACAAGCTTTTAAATGGTATTGTATGTCTCTTGTTCAGAAATGTATAGTTATATACACACACAGAATAGTAATTGAAAGTGTCTCTCTGCTCTCTTCAGGTGCTGTGCTCGCGGAATCTCATTCCATTGCTCAACGCAGCAGAATGTCCGTACCTGAAAACAACATTGGTAATCAAAGTCTGTTATCAAGATATACCAGTGAGACTGGTTCTCAGACATGAGTGATTATGACACAGCTGAAGAGTGATGCTTATCTGACTGAACATTCTATAAATAGTTCAATTTGTTTCAGAGTTCTCTACAATCATGCTCAATCTTTCACAGTTCATTTAAAACTGAGATTGTATGAACTTCAAAAATGGATGATAGACACTATTTTGTCTTTAGTAGTATCCATTTTAATACAGATAAAACAATACATATTCTGTATCTCTTTCCTTAGACACTGTACCTCTTCCTGAAATGACTTCAGAGGAATTCCAGGGTATTTTATCTTTATTTTTTTTTACTATTTAAGTACAGAGAACAGTTGTACACTATTGGTTCTAATGTCTTCTTCCCCTCTGTCTTGCCGTATCAGAGAAGTGTCTGGCTTCTGCACAGTCTGGACTCTGCAGAGCCGCCTTTAGACGCTATTACTACAACAATGGCACCTGTCAACTATTCATCTATGGAGGTTGTGGGGGCAACCAGAACAATTATAAAACTGAGGAATCATGCATGACAACCTGCACAGGTACACTTGTGTGTGACTGTTAATTTCCTGATCATCCGTCATCGCTATAAATCACTATAAAATTATAACTCTGTGTGTATGCATCCCAGTGAAGGTCATTCCTAGCAGCAAGAAGGAGCCTGCCATTTCCACTTCTCCTTACAGCATGCACAGCTTTGAAGGTAAAATGCCAAAAAAAAGTCACGTCAAGATTCTCTGTCAGATTCTACATCAGCTGTCTTGAATTTCTGTATTTCAAACGTATTGCAAATGATGCAATAGTGAATAATTATACAATATGAACCAAACTTTCTTTATCCCGTAATTAATACAGAAACCTGTGCCGTGCCATCCGACTCTGGCCCGTGCCGTGCAGCCTTCCAGAAGTTTTACTTTGAGTCCAGCACTCATTCTTGTAAGCCCTTCATCTATGGAGGCTGCGCGGGAAACCTAAACCGCTACAACAGTGAGGAAGAGTGCATGGCAGCTTGCTCCGGGAAAGATGGTAAGAGGAAAACAGAAATTCTCCTTCTGGTAGTACATTTGTGTCTCTGTTTTGCTGGTAGCTTATGTTGTTGTATTTCTTTTTCTACAGGCCGTTTTGATGGACATGGACACAACAAACGTAACCGCTGGACTCCAGGTAAGGCATTGTTAAATACCTGATATGTATTAAAATTTATTTAAATCATTAGAATGATTATAATTATAGTAATTATATGAATTAATTCTAGAGAGAGAGAGAGAGAGAGAGAGAGAGATAGATATCGAGTAATTTTAATTTATATACCCACACTTCAAAAGTTCAAAAGTCTGCGGTCAGTAATATTTTGTTAAAGAAATTAACTTACTTTTATTTAGCCAGAACACATTAAATTGATTAAAAGTGACAGTAAAGGCATTTATTTACAAATGATTTCTATTTCAAATAAGTGCTGTTCTTTTGAACTTTTTATTCATCAAAGAATCCTGAAAATAAATGTCATGTTTTCAACAATAATATTAGGCAGCACAACTGTCTTCAACATTGATAATAATAAGAAATGTTTGAGTTTGTTTTTATTACAAAATTTAACATGTCTTGTGTCTTTTATTCCTAGCTTTCTTTCTAGTGGCCACCCTGGCCATCATGTCTGCCCTACTTCTGGTAGGTTTGATCCTGATCGCGGTGCGCAGAAACGCCCACAGGAGGTCCTTCATACTGGATGATAAGGAGGAGTTACTGCCTGAAGAGGAGCAGGTGTCCTATGAGAAGCAGCCCAAAGTAGAATCATGCTAAAGCTAGAGACCTTTCAGTGTCTGGTACAAACATCCATCTCATGGCACTCCAACATTCAGCTGAATTAAAACTACAAAGTTTCATTAAACTTCCAATTTGACTACATTTTGGTAGAGGTTCCAAATTAGCATACGTAGAACATAATACATGTGCACGTTTTGCAAACATGTGCATTAGTCACACATAAGACATGTGAAATTAACTAAGAATAAAGTTTGTTTCAGTTTTTAAAAGAGATATTTTTAACTGTGGGATATGTTGCACTAAAAATTGGTAAGTTGGTTGAAATACTTCTGTTACCTTCTTTGACATCTGTCATTTTTTATGGTTAGAATCCTACATAGTAGAAGTAAATTAGCTTTCAGGGATGTATTTATTTTCACAACCATAATGAATAATAAAGTGGTTTCCCTTAAGTTTTTTCTTACATCACAATGTATATGTATGTATGGATTTATACATAAGAATAACTGAATAATGAGTTCATTTTTATGGGTTTATAACACTCATGTCACATTTTTATTGAGAATGATTCTATGTAAGTCATTAAACCTTTGCTACAGTTCATAGCCTTGTTCTTTGATTGTAAGCATATATAAAAATTCAGTAGATATGAGAACATAAGAATGCAAACATGAGAAAATACAATGATACCATAATAGAAAATGTTTTAAATATAAACATAAACTATCCTGTAGTAGCTACTGCAGACTTTTGTTGACTAATTTGCCCACCAATGAATGGTCTGTATGTGACATGTAATTCATGCCAGCCTATAGTTTTTTAAAAAGCATTGTTATTTTAAAATCTTTAACAATAAAGGTAATTTATTCAGTTTGGGTTCTTTTTCCAAGTACTGATTTGTTGATATGTTAGCGCATCAAGAAGCAATAGGACAGGCCAGTCCTAGTTACACAAGGAAGTTGTCAGTTTATTTATTTAAATCCACTTTTGCCTGTTGATTTCAAACACCATTTTTTGTCAGATATTAGGATTATTTTGGGTTTCACACTCCAAACTAAAACTCCATTATAGCTCTTGGATAAATAAGTGAACACAATTAAACCATTAGAGCTAGAGTTAACTATATAATTAAGGTAGATTATACCTGGAAGGTCATGACAGAGGGATATTTTCATGAATGTCAGGGGCAGGTATTTATTGTTGAAAATTATTAATGGAAGTAATATGTAAGGAACGAACAGGTATCAGTGTAAATAATCAGCATGTTGTCCTTATGACAACATTCCAATACTAAAGACTTTTTTTGGGCAATAACTGTGTAAATGTTAATTAAATTTAAGACTTTTAAAATATCTTCCTGGTTGGAAATTGACTTTCAATAAACCTACTTTTTAAAGGCAATTTCTAATACATATTTTAGGTACATAAACATTTGTAAAAAAAAAAAAAAAAAAAAAAAAAAAAAAAAAAACTTGCCCCCTAGTGGTCATCCAAATTCATTTTAATATTAATATAATTTTAATAACCACTAGGGGGCGATGGTGGATTTGATGTTGTCACACGTTTTTAGGAACACAAGCAAATGCAAAGTCCGTTCTGTATTAATTTGGTCACGTTTTAATTAATACCACATGTACCACACTCCAATCATGAAAGTGCATTTTATATTCTCAAGTCAATATTTTACTATGAATGAAAACTGTGAATAAAGAGTCAGACATGAGCAAAGAATAAACCCCATTAGTATCTAGTAAAACAAAATATGTTTTAAAAATCCATCTTCAACTAAGAATGTGTTTAAATTATTAAACAGCGAAAACATCAGCGTTGTTGCTGTATGGGGTACAGGCAGAGTGAACCTCATTTATAATCTGTTAAGAGAAAGTCTCACGCACCGAGCTGCATTTGGAATGTAGGTTCTGTCTTTGTCTCAGCAAGCTGAGAGCTCTGAAATTAGGTCATAAAGACCTAGCGATTAGCTCATTTCCCAGTCATGTAAAATCACCCCCTCCACTCAGACAGAACAAGCAAAAAAAGGAAGGCAGGAGAACATAACAAAAAGTTTGGCTTGCATGGCAAACTTAGTGCAAAGTCTTTGTGTCAAGCATTACAAGTTTACCATGAATAACCTGAATAGACTTGGATCGATGCAATTCATACTGAAAGAATTAAATCAAAAGGTCTTGATGGAGGTGTTTTGGAAAACTGAGAAAGTGGGAGGAATGAAGGGGTCATGACTGACACTTAGATCACGAAAGTGCAGTGTGGGAAACGCTGCGTTTACAGAGCCCCATACATCTACAGCAGGGCTCCAGGATGTTGTGAGGGGCATTCGTGTTTAAATGTGTGTATCTGAGCCTTGGCCTATGTAACCCCTGCATGTTGTCAGTGCCCGTGGTCATCTGGTTTCCATCCCCGCATAAGTGTAATTGTGCTTATTTTGTGTGACACCCCTCCTTTCTCCACTACTCCCTCCTCACCAATCACACCAGCTGCCCGACTAACTGCAGAGATGCTCGGCATTCCATGAATGTGAGAGCGCCAAGCCTCCTAATTCACCCTAACACACAATCATCTTGAGTCAAGTTATTGAGAGTTTTGAAGAGACATTTCTAAACAGACTACAAAATCACATTAACTTTTGTCAGCAAGTAACTGTTACAAGGTGGAGGAATGTTCTCATTCTAGAGAGCATCTGATTGTGTGACCAACAGAAGAGCAATACATCTTGGCATGAAGAAGAACACATTTTAAAGCTGCTGGTTTGAAAATGTACAATCTACTTTTTCTGTAAAGCTTCAAAGCAGTTTGCATTCTTCTTCATGACATGATATATTGCTCTTCTGTTGTTCACAAGTCTTTAAGTGATACAAATTCACAGGTCAAAGTTCACCAACATGAACTTTGGAATGCAGAGAAATTCTAATGCTCTTGCGTTTTCCGTTCTCCGACATTTACATGTTATTTTTCTTAAAGGTAAACTATGGAACTTTGACCTCTATTGAAAAATGTTATTACATGAAACCTGCTGAGTTTTTTTTTTATTTGGCACTGCTCATCTGCACAGAAGAATATGATAGTTTGAGGCATTAAGGCCCACTGCCATTAAGAAGAAAGCAAGGCATATATCTGAAAAACATGCTGATCTGCTGCCACAGTAGCAGGACATTATTTTCTCTGTTTATGGACTTGATATACAGCTAAAATTTCCTACAGATCTACAGACCCACCCCTAAATATAACTGTCACTGGGGTGTAAGCAAATACCAATACTAATAAGTGAAATCGATACCCACCTCTGAAAGATCATCTCTATCAGTCCCAATCAGTGTGGATTTGTTTGCAGAAGCGGGACTATTCATGACGGGGAAGAACCAGCCAGTACACATGGCCTTTCTCGACCTCGAGAAGGCATTCAGTTGCGTTCCCTGGGACCTCATCTGGCATTCCCTTTGCTCTCGCGGAGCCCCCGAATAGTACATAAGGTATATCCAGCTTCTCTACGCCAACACCACCAGCGTTGTTGGATACCCTGCCAGCCTGTCTGAATTGTTCCCAGTCACCGTTGGCGTGCACCAGGGATCCGCCCTCTTCCCACTCCTGTTCATCCTTTGCATGGACATGCCCACAGTGGGTATTCAGGCGCCTCAGCCATGGTCACTTCTGTTCACTAACGATATCTTCCTAGCTGACGAAACCTGTTGTGGGTTCGAATGTGAAGTGGGATATTGGAACGAGCGGCTGGATGTGCACGGATTGTGCCTCAAGAAGACTGAGTTCATGGAGTGGGGCCCCAGACCGACAAAGGATGATCAGAGTTAGAGGAACGCCACTGAACAAGCCTCAAATTAAAATATCTCTGTTCACTTATCAGGAGCAAAGGCAACTCCCTCCCCGACACCTGCGCTTGGGACAATGTTGCGTGACTCAAATGGAGACAAGTTACAGGTGTTCTTTGTGACTGCCAAACGCCCATACCACACAAGGACAAGTTTTACTAAACCGTCTTATGCCCAGTCACTCTGTACGGTTCCGAGTACTGGCCAGCCACCACCAAGCATGAGCAGATCCTCCATGGTATGGAGATGAAGATCGTCCGGTAGTCCCTTGGCCTCATGCGACTCGAATGCTTCATGAATGAAGATGTCCAAAGTTGCATGGGAAGCTTGACTCTGCTGGTTTGGCCACGTCATCAGAAGTGGCGATGATACAGTGGCAAAAATGGCCTACCATTTATCACTATCTGGATGAAAATCTGAGCTTGTCTGGTGGAGAACATGAGCGCAGTCAATATCACCCCTGACGATGCCCTGTACCGAGCCAAGTGCAAACAAGCAGACCCTGCACCAATGCGGCAAGGAAGAAGCCACCACCACCAATTCGGCAATTTTTTTAATACTTATGAACTGCCATGAGACTGCGTTGGAAATTTCCTGACAAATCCAACCTGACCGCTCATGATATAAATCATTACTGTAGGATTGTGGGCCTACCACAGTGAATCGTCAAGAGAACAGTTTTAACAGATTTTTTTGTGCCACTTGGTTTTGATATCGTACTGTATGTAATGACATGGTTACAATTCTAAAGAGTGGCTTGTAAACATTAATGCATTTATCGTATGCAATTAATTCAAAATCCTTAATGCATTAAAATAATTGAAAGCAAATTACTAAAGCAAAAATAGATCTGAATAGATCTGCTATGCTGCTGCTGGTTATAGCTTTTGTTGTATATTATTGCTGCTGCTGCCAATACATACAGTACACTATATGGTGCTGTGAGTATTTAAGACATAATGCTGCTGCATAAATAGCATATATAATAACCCTTAACAGATCTATACAGGTGGAGCTGGGGAAGGTGGAGGGTTTTAGAGGAACTCTGAAAGCGCTCTGCAAACTGCTCTAGTGGATGCTAACCAGCCATTTAAATGTAAAGCAGCAAGCTCATTGGCTGTATTTGCAACATGAACTAATCAGCTTGTGCCAAGTAGTTTAACGCTGTGAATATCATCAGTTTGTGTTAAGGACTCATCAGCCTGGACCATCTAGAGTTTCACGATAGACCTTGGCATTTAACATATCAAATCTTTTTAGTTGAAGTGTAAAACGTTATATGGTTTTCTCAGCTGTGGTGAGTTTGTTGCTTGGGCATTTCATTTATCCTATAGTAAAACTCACAAGCCCATTAATCCCTGCATCAGTTCCTCCACTGCAGCCCTCTGCACCTCAGAGGCCTGTCACCACGTCTTTAGTGCCTGACAACAGACTACACTGAACACCAGAAGACCAACACAAACCACATCTGACTCAAAACAATGATAGAGAGAGAATGACATTGGAGAAAGACACTGAGAAGACATGTCACAGATCTGGAAAGACAAGGTTATGATAAATGACATAGAAGAAGAAGAAAGAGTGCAGTGGGGTGAGATGCAGCATTAGAGAAAGCCACTGCTGATGATGTCATGGCTTTGGCTCTCTAGAGCATGGAGAGGGCCGGGCCTGAGCACAGTGCTGGGGTGGGGTGGGGGACGTGGATTGGGTCTTGACGGAAAGGGGGACTGTAATTTGAGTGACCCCCATCTCAAATTGAAAGCAGTTGTGAATTCTCTCTAGGGTAAAGTTTAGCAATCCAGACTCAGCTCACGGTTCCCACGACACAATCCGACCTCCCTCCTCACTCTGTCCCGATGTCCATTCTTTCTCTCGTTCCTTCTTAATGCCACTAGTCTCCGTGCCTATAAATGGGAAGTCTGGTGGCAGTTTCGAGGAATGGCCTGCACTGAAAAAGGCAGTACTCACAGCATCCATGCTTATTAAAAGAAATCTGGAGATTATAAAATGCGTCTGAAATGGAAAATAGTTGAGGCAGATAATTTAAGAGATGGATGGGTGGCTAGACTGCACCCGTCCCATTTTTCTTTCTACTTTCTTTATCATTCTATCATCATCTTTATCTTTCTTAGGAAGATAAAAGCCTTTTCTATTTCAGCATCTGGGACAACAATATTTATTATTAAAAGGCATTTATTATTTTTTTGTCCAGATCTAAACATTTAATCAAATGTACATTTAAAATGCAATTGGATTTGAATGTGTTTTTGATTTATAAATTATTTTTTTTTATATATATTTTCTTATTTTTTTTAAAGGGACATGAAGTCAAAAATGTCCAGAAATCATAATGGGAAAAAAAAGCCTAATTAAGAGAATGAAATAAGTGAAAAGAAAAGTATATTACAGTTTGGTATTGTAATTATTTTCATTTTAGAAAAGTTTTTTATTTTTATTTTTATTTTTTCATTTTATTTTTAGTAAACTGCTTTGCTGCTTAATTCGAAAAAACTTTTGTATGCCAAGTCAAATTCAGAAAATAAACAGAAAATGATATCAACAATATTAATCAATATCAATGAAATAAGTCTCTTAAAACATCAGATAATTTGACCTTTTATGACAAGGCATTTGTTCATGATGTTAAAAATCAAGCAGTGTGACACCCCAAAAACAATGATATTTATGAATTCATTATTTGTGATATTTGTTTTAAAAAACACACACACATTTTTTACTTTTGAAAATATATTTAAAAATAGTTTTGAAATGATTTTGTAAACTCGCATTCATAGTATAAGTCAAATATGTATAACCTTTTACTTAATGGTTACACCACATGAGATTTTTAGAGTCATTAAAGGGATAGTTTACCCAAAAATGAAAATTACCCCATGATTTACTCACCCTTAAGCGATCCTAGGTGTATATGACTTTCTTCTTTCAGGCAAATACAGTCGGGAGTTATATTAAAAAATGTCCTGCTCTTCCAAGCTTTATAATGGCAGTGAATGAGGACTGAGATTTGATAGTCGAATAGAGGTCCAATAGACTGCGTCCATCCATCATGAAAAAGTGCTCCACATGGCTCCAGGGGGTTAATAAAGGCCCAGTGAAGCAAACTGATGTGTTTTTGTAATAAAAATATCCATATTTAAAACTTTATAAACCATAATCTCTAGCTTCTGCTAACCGGTACGTGCTAAACTTTTCTTGAAAATGGTATAAATGTTCTAATCTAATAAATGTTTAAATCTACACTAAACTAGATTTTTCTGTAAGGGCTGCAGATGTGGTGGCGTTTTAGTTCTGAGGTTCATAGTTAGCAAGTTCTATCTTACACAATTCAAGTCTGATAAGAGAAATTAGAGGTCTAAAGTTGTTCGAGTTTCCCAGACTGTCCACCCACTTACTACGAATATTGTTGTTTTAGCAAAGTGCTGGCAAGCCTAAATCATCTAATCAATTGATTATGTTCTTGATTAACTGAGACAGTCTGGGCTAAAGCACACCTGACCCATGCAAGAAAAGAGGATTTATTTGGAAAACACTGGCATATCAACTAATTGATGCCTGAAGAGTTTCCTTGTGCAAAACGATGATGTTGTGGTAGGCAAAAATATGGCATTCAACCATAATTTCTGTAATCTTTTTGGCAGAAGACTGCACACAGAACTGATGGGAGCCTCTGCATTGTCTCGGATGACACATTGCCAATATAAAACTAACTGTTGGCTAAATGCTTCCAGACTGCAGCTGTAATGTTTTCTCTCAGTTGTATCTATTGTTATGATCTCAGTCCAGAATACCAGTTAGGTAAAATGTGTGTGGCATCCTTTATGACAGCCAAGTATGTGTGTGTAGCAGACTTTATAAGCAATGAATTGTATTTATGGTTCAATAAGAATTACAGACTTGTGCCATAGAAAAATGTGTGATCTTCTGCAGAAGGGAGAGGCTTCGGTTTGATGTCAGACATGAGGAAAGTTGTTTAAGGTCATCAGAGTCTGAAACCTCACTTTCTCTCTCCTTCCCTCTCTACATAAGCACCATTGTGTTTTTGCATGATAAAATCAGGAGGAAGGAATGTTTGGGGCTGATTCAAAAATGAAAATAGCAGTTTAATTTCCAAAGATGTGTTATATGTTAACTTGGAAAAACAGTGGAGACATGCTTTGTGTGTCTAGAACACTGATTTGTTGCATAAGAATATGTTTATGTTGATAAGCTGTAAAAATCTGTTTATGTGTGAAATACCTTGACAGCTTCACACGCTGTTGCTCTGAAGGGAGTAAATGAATGCTTCGACATTTAACGGCACTAATTGCGAGTTGTGGTGCAATTTATTTTCCTGCAATCCTATGTGTGCTCACCTTTGTGCTGGGTGGGTTGTTCTGTTTTATTAATCAGGCTGTGTCCACAGCCTTCTGGAGTCAAGCCCTCGGAGACACCGTCTGGGTCTGTAACATCACAAAAGGAGCATGATGAAGTGTTTTGGTGTGAATCAGTGACACAGAAGGTCAAAGTCTCTTGGATGCATTTATCATCTGAACTTTTTCACTCCGCTGTTAAAAAAAAAAAAAGTACAGCTGCTGATAGTCTCAACTGGAATGTCTTTGGAGTTAAACCCGATTAGCAATCATTCCCATGTTTGGTGATTGAGGCTCTCTTGGGAAAGAGGTCACGATTGGTATGACCGGCCCTCAGTCAGTATTCAGAATGAACATATCCATTCATTTTAGGTTAGTGTTCGTGACAGTGTTATATACTATTTATAGTATTTATTAATATTTTGAATTGCACTGTAAAAAAAAAAAAAAGATTTTTCGAAGTTATTTTGGAATATGTTATGTATGTTACAAGAAAATACTATTTCATTCTTCATTCTAATTCAAAATTTCATATTAAATCCAATGCATAACTGACTGTTTCTTTGTAAATATTTGTAAAACTGGCCAGTAATTTCTGAATGAAAATTGTTACTACACCATTTTTTAAAAATAATTTTAAGTTTTTATTTTAATTTGTTTTAGTTTTGTTGTAGTATTTTAGTAGTTCATCTTTATTTCAATTGCCAATGCAACATTTCTAGTTTTCATTTAAACAAAGTTTTTTTAACCTAATATTTATATAGTTTTTTATGCAATATTTAAGTTAATGAAAAGCAAGTTTTAATAGGTTTAGTTTTATTTTAACAATAACAACTCTGGTTTACAGTTTATTCTAGGCTTATTCTTATTAGCTCTCGTTTACCTTGTCCCAATTTGTGTACTATCCAGTACTATAGACTATTAGAAATTAGAATTAGTGTGTCCCAAACTGAGGCTATCCCAAAGGTACCCAGATGGTCTACTATTTCCCAGTAAAAATTGGAAGTGTAGATCCGTGCACACTCTAATGGCCACAACCAATTGCCTGGTGGATGCAGGTTCAAGTAGAACTACAAACAAAAAGTGCTAAAAAAAAACCTACAAACATGATGGATATGACAGACTGACGGATAAGTAGAAGGTTTTATATTTATATTTATGCATTTAGCAGATGATAAATGCATAAGATAAAGTGCTTTGAGTGATTAATAATCAATATCTAACCCATTTATTTATTGTTTATTTAATGGTCTGGATTTTATTTTCTCTACATATTCTCCGTAATGTGTGTGTCTCTATATTTCTGGTTGACTACTGACCTGATTATGTCATATATTTGGAAAAAAAAAAATATGACAGACTAAACAAGACAATCTTTTAATTGACTAATATGTCTAGCTATTTTTATAGTACGTGGGAAGCCCAGACATCAATGAGAAGTGCCATTTAACATTGTTTCCAAGATGGTGGTGGGTAACGTGCTCAGCACTGAAACAAACGTTAAAGAAACATAAAACCTTTCACTTTCCACTCTGCTCAAATTGTGATGTTGAGTGAGAGAAAGTGAGAGTAAATGTGTTATGTTGCATATTTGAAGTGTTTTTGCATTCAAGATCTGGATCCAAAAGATGACGTACTGTGTAAGAAATTCTTTCCGGTAGTATGATCTAAGAAACAAAACTGTTGCCTGCCAAACTATCAAAACATAGTTCTCATACAGCCAGATATTTTCCCACAGTGTCTTCCTGTATTGTTTAATTACTTGTTAGAGGATATGACATCATTCAGTGAGAATTATTCTCTGAGAATATTTCGGATGTAGAGTCATCTGGATCAGGCTTTTAGTGGGCAGCATATCAGACACCAAAAATAGCTACTTTACCAAGTCTGGTAAAGAGTGGGCTGTAGAAATGTCTGCTCATGGATGAACATCTTGGGGGCGGAGACCTAGATTGAACAGAAGATAATTGGGATAGGTCTTGTAGAGCTCTGGGTGGCCGCGGACTATAGACTTCCCCACAGCTGCCCTTACAAAAGAGAGCTTTCAGGATTATGGGTGGACAAATAGGAAATGTAAAACATTAGAGCCCACCAAAGATGCCTGTTGTATTATTTTGAACACTGGGCTAGATGTTTTTAAAGCAATATTCCAGGTTCACTACAAATTAACTTCAGTTGACAGCATTTGTGGTGTAATGTAAAATTAATTTCCACTTGTCCATCCATCCTTTTATTTATTTTTATTTTTTTTTTTAAAGCAAACACCTGGGTTACAGTGAGGTAAATGGAGCCAAATCTGTAATTGTTGAAATACTTACTTTTTTCAATATTATAGCCAAAAGATGTAAACAATGTGTGTTAGCATGATTTTAGTGTGGGAGAAAAAGTGTACTAATGTTTTCTGTGTAAAGTAATAACCAGTTTTATGACTTTGTTGCAATGACAACATAACCCTAAAAATTGTGATTTAACACTATACAGCTAAAGTTTTAACAGAATAATTAAAGGAAGTGCTTTTTGTAAAATTATATGCTTAATATGTCTAATTCTTCAAAAAATGGCCCCATTCACTTCACTTTAAAGCCCAAAGTATTTTACAAAAATTATGTTTAGCATCTGATAGCGTTAATTTAACCCAGAATATTCCTCTATACAAACTGTTTTAATAATGTTAAGGTATGCTGGTTAGTTGGTAAGAGTGTGCTTTGCCCTTAAATGGTTAAAAATTTCAGGCATCTATTTACAAGGAAAGAAAATGAAGGGACTCAAACAATGTTACTGCCACCAGCTGCGGGAACAGATCGCCAGCCACGCAGCACCTCCCTGTTCCCCTTTGCCTCAGTAACAGGTGTGGAGCCGTCGCCTGCATTTCACAGAGACTTGTGGTATATAGCGATCAAAACCCGAGCCACAGAAAAAACATTGCTCTCACGCTGAGCCGTCACATCCAGTTTAGAGATGGACAGAGACAGGATGTAGGCCCTCTGTTTACTTTCACAAAAGGCTCCAGCCATTTCCTGTGGGTCATTTTGTGACTGAAAGCAATAGTCTTGGGTTCAATGGTTTGCAGTTCAGCTGACCGTCACGCCATTTCTGTTGACCTGTACTCTCAGAAACAATAAAATTATGTGTTTTCACTTGGCGGACGCAACAAAGCAAATTATATCTTGTTTTGAAGGTGATACTTATACAAGTGAAATGAATGAGAAGTGCTGTTTTATGCTTCACAATGGGTGTTTTGTGGAGGTATCTGGACAACCGTACATGTACGAAAATAAGTCATTGGTTTGTATTTCCCCTCTGTCTCCGCCTAGACAATTAAATGGCATAATCCTCAGTTTGGTCGAATACTTTATGAAAACAAAGTCATTTTTAGTCATCAAATATATTTGATTTGAACTTAAACTCACATTTGATCAAAATTGACATTACAGTAGTCATAAAGCTATAATCCCAGTTAAGACTACTAATCTTGACTTGAATCTTGATCTTGACTTAATCATGACTTTATTGACATTGACAATTGGAACTATTTCTCACAGTTTTTATCTAATAATTGCAACTCTATTTCTTATAATTTCCAGCTTTATGTCACACAACTGCAACTTTATATCTCACAATTGTTATATGTCTTACAATTGTAACTGTATCTCACAGTTGTTACATTATATTTCATAATTACAACTATTTCACATGCAACTTTGTCTCACAACTGTGACTATATCTATCAATTGCGACTTTATATCTTAAAATTGTGACATTATATTTCATAAGTGCAACTATTTCTCAGAATTGTGACTTTATATCTTAAAACTGTTACTTTGTATCTCACAGTTGTGACTATTTCTCAGTTACGGCTTTATATTTCAGAACTGTGGCTATATCTCAATTGTAACTTTTTTTTTCAATTCTGGCTTTATATCTCATGATTGTCACTTTATATCCCACAAGTGTTACTTTATATTTCAAAAATGACTTTATTCCTTGTAACTGCTGTAACTTCATAATATCCTAACTGCAACTTTTAACTTTATAACCCACATTTGCATTCATCTCTCACAATTGTGACTTTTTATTTTACAATGTAACTTTGACACAATTTGCTTTTTTATTTTTTCTACTCTGAGGCAGACAGGCTTCCACACGATTAGAAAGCTATTCATGAAGATGTCTTCAAATTTGTACAACATACCTTCCATAACACCATGAATTAACAGGTTCTGGTATAGTTTTGTTGTTGCTCTGCTGTTCTACAAATGACAAACATGAGTGAAACAAATTACATACATTTTCTAATGCTTAAAACCTCCAGTTTCAACCAAGAGAGGCCTGTAATTGGCCTTCGCTGACAGCTTGGAAAGCATGTGCAATCCCATGCACCCTCCCACTGCGTATACATGAATCATGGATCATTTGTGCAAGCCTGTGGCTTCTTTGTGGTGACCCCACCAGGCTCCAATTGACTCATGCTTAAAGGTGACTCTGATCCCTGCCAACGTTGCCATCACTGACTACCTGGTGACTTTCAGACTGTTTCCCATGAACACACGTGCAAGACAGTGATAAGTCAAAATTCAATCATTAAATTCTCATGCTGAGGTGTGGTGCAGGCGGTGAGTGACTGTTGCCAGTCATTGTGGTTTAATGACGTCTTAGGCTGATCAACAGCTCCAGGTCAGAGCCAATGACCAGGCTGCTGAAATTAGAGAAATATGAGCCTTTGTTTTCTAGTCACGCTCCCCCACTTGAGCTCCTCTCCATGCCAGTGGCAATGCGGGTTGAGAAACCGGGCCCAATGTCTGTTTTTTTATATCTAGGTCATTGGGATGTGTGTGGCTTTGGATGGGAGCGCAGCCTAATCTATGGGCTTTCTCTAGTAAAATGCTTTCAGCTGTTGTGAGCTTTTTCACCCCTTTAAGCTTGGATCTTGCACACTAACACACTGGATCATTAGATAGTGATTCCCTGTGCTTTCGCCATTCAACCTGATGTTTTTTCTGTTGATGGTGACTGTCTCTTGAATTTAAGTCTGTGTTGTTTTCCACCCATGCAGAGGAGACAGATGGGAACAGCTTTTGTAATTTTTCTGGCATTTAATCTCTTCGTGTTGGTGGTCTGTGAAATATATCTAACAACCCCAAGTCGAGCATCACTGTTTAAGCCATCTTCAGAGCGGGGGAAGCTACATTATAAAACTACTGTTCGGCATTCAGCCAGTGACTTCTGCTGAAATGCTGAATTCCTTGAGTGTGTCTGCTGTTTATTTGCCAGAGGTTATTTATGCTTTCTCTCAAAAACACCTCTGGTTCTTAGTTTCCTGTTTTAGAATAGAGTTCCCTGGTGCCTGTAGGGGACCTTTGTCATGGGACCTGGGTGAAACCATTATCCTTTAAGAAATTATGTAATGTAAAGTATAGGGGATACTGGATTTTTGGCTAAAAGTTTGTATAAATAAATGGAAAGTTCACCCAAAAATGAAAATACTGTCATTATTTACTATCATGTTGTTCCAAACCTGTATGAATTTCCTTTATTTTAAGAATTTTTTTTTCTCTCCATACAATATGAATCAATGTTCACCGAGATTTGATTACCAACATTTTTCAAAATAGCTTCTTTTTTATGTTCCACAAAAGAAAGTCATGCATGTTTGAAACAACATGAGTAAATGATGACAAAATATAAATTTTTATCCCTTGACTACTTATTGAACATTATTTTCCAGGGAAAAAATATACAAGTTATCAAACATATGGATCTGTGACCTTTGGCGATAACATGCCTCTGTAGATCGGTAGGACATGACACAATGGTAAGCTGCTGATTGAAAGGTGTAGTTCACTCAGAAATGAAACACTGACTGTGCATACACTGTACGACATAATAGTGGAAGCTATAGATTATGGTTTATTAAGTTTTAAATATGGATATTTTTCTTACACAAATGCATCGGCTCACTCAGAAGGCCTTTTTTAAACCCCCGGAGCCGTGTATGGATGCACTTTTTTTTTCCTTCAAAATCTTGACCATCATTCACTGCATTATAAAGCTTGGAAGAGCCAGGATATTTTTTTATATAATTCCTATTGTATTTATCTGAAAGATGAAAGTCATATACACCTAGGATGGCTTGAGGGTGAGCATGGAGTAATTTTCATTTTTGGATGAACTATCCCTTTAAATAACAAGATCAGTTTTTAAATATATAAGCCATCTGCTGCAACATATCTGTATTATAACATATTTAATAGGTTTTGAGCAAAATGTAAACAATTATGACAAGTAAAACTTCAAATATGGTAAAGGTGACTTAAAAAAAACCCAACTTGAAGTTCAGTCTGGCCTTATTGTTTGCCATGTGGTTTGATTATGTTCCTTATTACAAAAATCTTTTGTAATATTATTGAACTATTGTTTAAGATATAGAAATCACAAGAATTTCATAATTTAAGAAAGTTGTTTTTCAAAACCAACAAAGACAAACACTGCTAAAGAAAACAATATTTTATGCAATTGAACTTTTAGATTCAAAACCTTATAGTTAGCCCTTGTGACAATGTACTTTTTTTTTAACTATTTAGCAAAAACATTGATTATTTGCATATGGATGGATTACATATTGTCCTGTTTTGAGATACTATACTTAATAGCTGTGAATCTTCCTCAGTAATGGAGTCTCTGCCTGTGACTGGCAGTAATTCCACTACATCTCAGCAATGACATTCTTTTGTTATTGCTCAGTCTGTTTACACCAAGACAATTAAACTACAACTGAGGACAAGAATTCTTAACATTGTGGTGAAAAAGCCTCATTCAAACAATGCTCGCAGCATTTTTCTTTATCTGTGCAAAATAAACCCATTCTCCATGTGGAAGGTCATGCACCTTGAAGCTCTTCAGATCCAGCAGTTTGTTTGTCTAGAAGTAAAATGTGATCTTGGAATGTCTTGGATCTCCATCCATCCCTTTCAGTCTTCACTCTTGTAAATATTTTGTGCGCAGTTTACCTTCCTTACAAATTGAATGAGTCAGTTTATGTTTTTGTAGTTATCTTAACAATTTAACAGAATTAAATTTCATTAATGAGATGCATGGACCTTTTCATTATCTTATCATTCCTTTTATTAACTGATAACATTGTAGTGCAGTAATTAAGCATCAACACTAAGTTAATGTTAGATTGTTTGAAAAGTATTTCTTATAAAAATAACATACTTTGGGTATTTGGAATAAACGCTTCTAAACAAACTGTAGAAGCCTATTTTTGTTCTCAATACATTTTTGTTCTCAATCTAGTTTCTTCCAAAATATTCGCTTGATTAAAGGGTGAGGTGATCTCAGAGATGCATGACAAACAGTTACGGTGATGATTTAAGACATTACTTGCACTGACATGTCTGAGTATCCCTCATAAATGTAACAGAGCTTTATCATTCAAACTGAATGGATGACATGTTGGAGTCATTTCAGTTTCAAGGAAGTTATTTTGATATCTTGCTATTCCAGCTTTGTCATATGAGAAACCACAATGGCATAACTTACATTTAGACCAATAAAACATATAATGAAGGTATATTCTAACTGAAATGTTGAGATGTTTTCTCAGGACAAGAGTCACATTTTTAACGGGACAAGTAGTCACGTGTTTTAAAGGTTCTAAATTCATTTAAACCAAGGGTTTGATGCATTTGTGTTACCTTGTGTACTTTTGACTGTTTCATAATTTGTTTTATTTTTAATTCATGTTTTATATGTTTTTCCATTGTGAAAACTTACCCCATACAGTGTGAAAAGGTCTATTGGTGAGATTAAATTGACGCAGAAATATATATATATATATATATATATATATATATATATATATATATATATATATATATATATATATATATATATAGCTTGCCAAGGTCTCCCCTACAGTATCGGGATCTGATAACTTAACATAAATAACGTAAATGCAATCATAACATGGTTATTTGACATCTGAGGATGTTGGCACTGTGCCTAAAACAAGTTCATAACTTCTCCGGCTAATTTAACGCGTTTTAATAGCTCTACAAAGTTGCTAAACCACAGAGACGCCCTCATAACATAAACAGAGCTTTGTTGATCTCTTCACTCATCCGTCGTAATTGTACGGTTTGGGGGAGACTGCTCATATTCCCCGAAGCAAACTGATGAATGAGGACAGCAGCAGTAGAGGAGTTAACGCTGACAGGAAGTTCAAGGAGTCCGTGTCCACGGTGGGGCACGTCAATACTCCTCTCACACTCGCGCTCACTTATTTTCAAGGCACATGTCAAAGCCCAACTCACTTCACTTTCGCAGTTCTCCACAAGCAATTTCCTAGCATTTTTTAAATAAATACATTTCCTACTCATTCTAAATGTAGTGTGAGTGTGGATAACGGAGACAAAGAAACCAAAAGGAAGACGCTCGCGTTTCTTTCGGCGTTCGCACGCGCAGAGCGTCAGGAGTGAGTGACGCGTGACTTACTCATATATGGAACTGTGTTCGCACGAGCAGTAAACCCAGTGAGGATGTCACCTCATACTCAGCAGCGGCGAGACTCTCAAGAAAGTTGGAAACTGAACACTGGAGCATCCAGCGTTGCTTAGTACATTACAATACATGAAGCCAAGCCTCCAGACGCGTTGTTTAGCCAAAGCAAGCAGGAATACTCCCTGATGCGCACGAGTTGGGAAAACTTTTGATCCTTTTCATTAAAGTGGGATATTAGGACTGGAAACGGAGTGGGTACATTAGCTGCGTTACTTTTGATGTCTCCGGTCAGCACAGCTGTAAAGGTATGTGTCACAGCTTGTCAACTGTTTCAGACTTCAGACGGTTTTAATAAATAATATTTCTTAGCGTCTAACAACTGGCACCTAGATCGATGCAGTTAATTCAACAAAGAGATTTATATATCAAAGTAATGGTGTATTCATATGTGCAAGTCAAGTCTCTCATCATCATTATCATCATTCTTGTTTAGTACAACTAATCCTCCTTTTGTTTAGTAATACTTATTTAAATATATACTATATATTTAAATTTGTTTACTCACTTCAGATTAATTTATGTCATACAGGTCTTAATTATAGTTTCATAAAAGATGCAGTATGCTTTTATTTCTCTATTGCCTGCAGGGGGAAAATGGGTTAAATCAAGATGGTTAGCTGGTCTTAATTGGTCTCCCAGGCTAGTTAAGGTGATCTGTAGTCTGGTTTAAGAGGGATTTGTTGGTGCTTTTAAGCTAGTTGGACCAGCGAAACCAACTAAAAGCACTTGATTGTGATAAGAATAACCGAACCAAACCAGATAACCAAACAAGATAAGACCAGCTTAAACCATCAAAGACCAGCAAACCAGTTTAAGATGGATTAAGATTTTTTTTCTGCGGGGTCATACTGTACACCTTGTTACTGGTTTAAAATGGTTTAAGCTGGTTTTCCAGCCTGGCAAGTGCCCAAAACCTTACTAAAACCATCACAACAGATCGGCTAACCCCCTTAGGCTGATTTGAGATGAAACCCCATCCACCCCCATGGCAGGGTATAGACTGATATCTTAAAATATGTGTATCATCTCAATCTTAGCTCACAGGGAGCAGTGGAAAACCCTTTAACATGACTGCTGTCAGCATCGGATCTTTTGTCAGACATTTAAAGTCCAGGCTTTCTCAACCGCTCTTACAGACCCCCTCTTGCTCAACAAACACTATTTTCTTTAGCAGCTGGAATGCTGACTATTTGGGGTGGACAAATAAAATTTCCCAATGAATCCTGTCTGGTCTCAATTTACTCACTCGTTAGTTCAGCCGGGAATACAAACTCATTGAAAAGATGTCAGTTGTTACATGTGGGAATCTGTATGAGGAAATATTGCCTGCGTAAAGCCCAAAATATGTCAGTTTCTATTCAAAAAGAAAATTTGGCTCCAATGAAATCATGTGATTGATTGGACAAAAAGTACCATGTAATGCATCCCAGCTATTCTGAATTTTATTATAGTGCTGTTGTTTTGTGAGTTTATGTTGACGTGCATTATGACCTAAACACACACCACATAGTTTGTCTGTCAGTAGATCTGTGGAGTCATGTTTATTTTCCTTTTAAACACGCAAGACACATGTGTTCTCAACCGGCTTCAAGGTCTACATTTTCTTAAAAAGGTCCTCACGCATGGATTTGAGCTCTGAAAACTCTCCACAAATGACACTTTATTATTTTTGTTATTTTGAAAATTGCAGCATATCTCAGAGCAAAACAATATCTTAAATATCGCCCATTTAGGTCTTTAGGGAGGAAAAGGGTATTGTTTGGTCATTTTCATCATATCAAAGAGAAGAATAGGCTTCAGGATTGGTCATGGAATCTGAACCGAGAGGCAGGAAGTCAGCCAAACCCTCCCTCTGGATGTTTGGGGCTTTGAATGTGAAGGTTAACATGCAAAGCTCTGTTTGCTTTGAAAACCAGCATCCCCTTTTCACCATCCACTTATTCACTTGAAAAACTGTCCTTGCTAATGCCGTCCTGCTGCTTAGTTTACCACGAATTTAGGAGACAAACCCCCTCCTCCTAAGAGCTCAGAGGGAATCTGCCAAATTCCCATTTCCTCCCATTGCACCCCAGCTACAAGAATTTGTGCTGATGAGCTTCCCAGCCCCATGCTCCATGTCCCTTATGGAGAGATGCAGTACAACCTGTATCTGAGGTGCAAAGCACAGCTTGAATTCTGTGTATTGTCTTTCATAGTGTCAGTATTTTTGTTGCAAATGCTGAGCTTTATCACACAAGTCTACTTTGGTTTTTACTTGTACACCGCACTTTTGAAATAAAAATGCTTTTTTTTGGCATCTATGGTTGATAAACCTTTAACATCCATAAAACCTTTCCATTGCGCTAAAGGTTCTTTGTAGTGGAAAAAGGTTATTTAAATTATTAAACTGTTCTTCACATTCAGAAAATATGATTCACTGTTCTTTGGAGAACAGATTTTTCAAACTATGCATACTTTTATGTGCGCATTAAATATGTTTGCACTACTTATGGCACTTTTCCACTGCATGGTATGGCACGGCTCACTTTTGGGGGATTTTCCACTGTGTACAGTACCAGGTACTTGCTACTTTTTTCAGTTCCACCTCTGCTGAGGTTCCAAGCAAGCCGTATCGTTACAAAAATTTGACGTGTAAACCCTGCTGATCACTAATTGGCCAGAGAGAATCGTCACTAACTGCTTCATTGAACTTGAACTTCAGTTCCAACCCTGCTCCAACACACCTGTGTGTAATTATCAAGTAGCCCTGAACACCTTGATTAGCTGGTTCAGGTGTGTTTGATTGGGGTTGGAGCTGAAATCTGTAGGACAGTAGCTCTCCAGGAGCAGGGTTGGAGACCACTGCACTAGACCCACTAGATTAAATCTATTATCGAACCGTGCGATGATTAAATGTAACTTTTTTCGAACGAGCGCACCTTTTTTAATTTTGTGGTCTGCTGAAATACAGAAGTACAGATGTTCCTCTTGTTGATAGCCGAGGAGCAGATCCAGCGAGAGCTTAATGGGATGACGTGGAATTAAAAAGTTTTTCAGGAGGTCGCTCAGCTCTGCAATAGAGATGGCACAACTATAACAACATGTCAATAATCCTGCCCACACTAAAGCGGTAACAAACTAAAGTCGAAACACAAACCGAGCCGAGCCAAGCCCACCCGTACCTCGCAGTGAAAAAGTGCCATTAGTTAGTACACCTACTCTGTTTCACAGTCAGAAAATAAATGGAGGAATTGGAACAACAATTAAAAACTATGACAACAATAGGCACTCACATAAACGAGATCACAACTCTAGTTTTATCGATCACAACAACATTTTGTCACTCATAAAATGTGGAGAGAAATAGTGCAGGCACTAGAAAAGGATGAAACTTTCTAGTGTGCATGAGTGCTCGTGTTTACTTATGCAGTCAAATGGAGAATATTTTAAAAGCCTATGCATTCAGTAGGGCTGTGCAAATAATCAAATGCGATTTTCATGTGCATCTCGTCAGTAAAGCTGGTTCTCTGATTAGTAGTAAATCTCTAGCACGTGCTTTCAGATGAAGCGGCATTTAATACACAGAGCCGTAGTTCACTGACAAGCTACTCAATATTGCATTCATAATCGGCAATGAATCCCTTGAGATTATGAACGTGATATTGTGTATTGCATTCGATTATTTGCACAGCCCTATCATTTGGGTGCACATGTACATTAAGCACTTCATGCTAAGCATAAAAAAATTAAGAACATAAGCATTGTATTTATGCTATGAAGACATTCTATAGAGTACTGCAGCTGTGATGTCAAAAGCCGGAAGACTAATTCACCATTGGTTCTGGCAAGATTTTCCTGTGGATTTTTATAATTGGTTTTCCAGTTTATGAGTAAAACAAGGTAAATATAAATTGATGATATTTGGACATTTTGTTGTTGAACGTGCACTGCATTCAAACCCCAAACGTTCTTATGGTTACTTAACAAAAACATTCTGCTTCAAATTTAGTGTTTTCAGTCTGGGTGTGTCTAATTCACACTGCAGAGTAAAAATTCCCAAATATCATATTTATACTTTCCACAGACTAGTGTTGTCACGGTACCAAAATTTCAGTATTCAGTATCAATACCAGTGAAAATCCACGGTTCTCGGTACCAATTTCGAAACCAAAGCAAAACACAAAAACATGCTAATTGAACAACATTATTTTTATTAATAATGTTAAAAATGAAATGTACAAAACAAATTGTCTTTCTTTATACTTAATTAAAATTGTTTCAAGTTTTTCCACAAGTAAAAAAAGTAAGAAAAAGTAAACAAGTTTCACCCAGAAGTTTTTGTAATATTTCTGCTGCCACTTAAAAACAGCTGTAAACTGTTGTCAGTTTTAGGGTTTGCTGGTGTGTTTCAGGATCTTCCTCAGTCTACAGCTGTGAAAGGAAAATATAACATGCTTAAGTAATGCGTCTGATGCAACATTAGATCATTGACACCAGCTAAAATATAACTTTTCGGTAAATAACAAACATCAGCTTTTAGAATAAATTTAGATAAGATTACATATATTAAGCATATATCAAATAGATGGAAACTTCAAAACACTTTACAATAAGATTCCATTTGTTGAATAACAAGACCTAACAATAAACAATAGTGATATAGCAATTCTTCTTCTTAGGGGTTAATTTCAAAATTTACTTATACATAAATCACAAATTCAGTCTGTTAAAATTATTTAATGCACAGTGAACAAACATGAATGATGAAGTGTTTGTATTAAATAACATTCAAAAACATTAATGAATGTAAAAAATATATTGTTCACTCACTGTAAGATGTTACTAGATCTAACTTGTGTTAGATAACATGAAGTCATTGTAAAGTCTATACAGGAGATAAAATTTGACTGTACTTTTATTTAATCCAAACTGTGTTCATATATAACTGTTCTTCTGACGGACTAATATGATATATACACTGTTAACCATACAATTATAGATTATCTAACATGCATATTTTGGATACACAGTTCATTTAAAAGCCTCTGGTGTGTAAGAATAGTAAATACCATTATGTCCTCCTGTTTTTTACACTAATAAAGTTATAGGAACGTTAAATTATATTAGCGTTAGCCGCACTTAAGCTAACAATACCAACCCTTTTACCATCTGCCTAAATATTTTAGTTTACTCGCCAGACTAGATAAAAAAAAGCAATATATATGTTTTTTATATATATGTTTTTTTTTTATTTAGTCTGGCGAGTAAACTATATAACTATACAAACTATAACTATAACTATAAAACTATAACTATATAAACTATATAAAATAAATGTTTGTAAAATGGCACTTTTTTAATATCTGAAAGTACAATCATTATAATATGATAATCAATATTATTTAATAATAGAACTTTAGTAATTTGAATTAAAACTTGATAATCATGTATGAATGCATATCACTCTAAAAACTGCTGGGTTGAAAACAACCCAATTTGGGTTATTTTGGCAACCCAGCGCTGGTTCAAAAAGGGGCCAGCGCTGGGTTAATTTAACCCAACAAGTTGGGTTATTACGTTTAACCCAGCATGCTGGGTTGCTTTTTATGGTTTAAAATTACTACATTGCCAGGCTAAAATGAACCCAAATCGAGGTGGGCATTAAACCTACAAATCTTGTTCATTTTAAAATCACTTTTACACACAAATAATAACTATCAAAAGGTAAATTTTTATTAAAAACAAGAGAAAACAGTCAAAAAGTAACATGCATGTAAGAAGAAATGCAGAAAAGTATGGCATTAACAGCTACAGAGTTTATAAATAAAGCATTGAACATTTGTTGAATATAACTTTTAAGATCAAATTTGACTTTTTTGGTAAATTTTATATATTGTATAAAAAATACAAAAACACTTTTATACAATAATTGTACAATTAGTTAAGTTCTTTACAAACTATTCTGCCATGGCAGTACACAAATAAACCACCACATTAACACTGATGTTATAATATTTAACAGACGTGTGTGTGAAAGAATGTGAGCATGTGTATGAATGACAGAGTGTAAGCTCCATTTCTACTAAACAACACAAAACAAACATTTAACATTTTGTTTTTACAAATTATACACTTACAGTTTGTTTCATAGTCCATGAATACAGATCATACATCATGGTCAATTTTCATGATCTCTTAAGCATAATTGATGTAGTCATGAAGAAGCCCCATCAGCACAGCATGTGACATCTTTTACATCATCCAGGGCAGCATCCTTCTTTAAAACCACTGTTGCATCAGTTTGGGGGAAATGACATTCTCTTCTTTGACCAACATTCATCCCAGTCACCGCCTGTTCTTCATCAGTGGCCTAAAAAGAGAAAAACATTTGAAAATAGAAAACATTTAATTAAATTATCCATTTTCAGATAGAGGTGTATGCACATCATTAAGCATAGGTGAATTTTTATAATTTCAACACTTTGTGTGGTTCTTTAATGTCTCTGTCTACCATAGCGCTCTGGAATGCTATAATGGAAGCACTAGTGTGAGGGCATGTAATATTGTTTGAATATATTGCTTTCAGAAAGCTACTTCTTTACTGAAACATTAAAACAGACATACCATTCACATACCTCCCAATTTTCATGTACGTGGAGGGCTGCTCTTCAAAGGGTTAGTTGTTCACCAAAAAATAAAAATGGTCATAATTTACTCTCCCCCGTGTTGTTTCAGACCCATACAAACTCTGCTAATTTTTGGAACACAAATAAATATATTTAATATTCTCTTAATTTTTGTCCTCCATTAGTCTGGGAGACCAATATTTTCTTTTGAACAGACATGTTCGCTATCATATAATTTAAGATTTATTCATATATAGATATCGGAATGGATTACTTCTACGATAACTGTATTTATGAGGCTTGAAAATACAGATTATTTAGACTCCTTATGGATTAACAAAAAATTATGAGAAAATTAAAAATATATTCATTTGTGTTGTAAAGACAGACAAAAGTCTTATAGGTTTGAAATGACATGACGGCAAGTAAATTATTTTTTTGTGTGACCTATTCCTTTAAGAAAGGAAGACCAAGAATGATGACTCTCCAAATCAGACAACTCCAAAGCTGGTTTGAGTTCTGCAATGAAAAACACAGACATCAGTGGTTTTCATGAAATATGTGGAGAATGTTGTTGTTTCATAATGTTGTGTAGTAAGGAGGGAGGAAAAAGAAAAAAATATTTTCTAAAAAATAACTTACATAAATCTCAAAAGAGTGATGCTCTCCTATGTCTCCGGTTTTCAACATCTACAAAAAAAAAAAAAAAACAAAAAAAAACAACTGATAACATGGAATTATGAAGTTCACTTGCCTTAAACTGTCTTTCCCTCTCTACCAAAGAAGCTGAGAAAATTGCCTCCTCCTCACACAAGCAGGCTGTGTCATTAACTCCAAAGTTAGTTTGAGTTCTGCAATGAAAAAAGGGACATCAATGGTTTAAATAAAATATGAACATGTAATCATACTGTTGTTGCATCAAATGTCAAGTAAACAAGCAGGACATAACAGAAACATTTATTTTCTAAAAATAACTCACATCAGTCTCAAAAGAATGAAGTTATCTTGTCCCTGGCTTTCAACATCTACAAAAACGAACATTCTTTTAATCTTAGCAAAAAAAAAAAAAAAATGCCAACATGATGGAATTATAAGGTTTACTTGCCTTAAAAACCCTCTTTCCATCTCTTCTGAAAAAGCTGAGAAAACCACCTCCTCCTCACAAAAGCAGGCTTCTATGTAACGTTAGTTAACTCCCGCCGCGGGCACAATGAAGACAAAAGCTCAACAAGTCTGAAATATTACATGCAAAACATTACTTTTAGCAATTACCATTTCAACAGCCTCAGTCTTCATTACTGCTGCTAGTCTTCATAACATAATGCTGTTTCCTTTAGGAAACTAATGTACATTCAATTTAACCATAAAAAATAAGATAACAAATTAACATGAGTGTAACTGTAACCATAACGTCTATTAACACCTCAAAAAGTGCAGATATTGTAAAATCTTATGTAAATATGACATTACACACTCACGGACATTATATTAAAAGTACCTTTTCCGTTCAGTAAAAGAGGCCGTTATGACCTCCGTTTCTGAGGTGAAAACCGCGTCCGCATAATTTTCAATATAAGCTCTTTTATTTCTGCCTTTCATGAAACCTCAAAATACTCCCGGACATAAACAATGAATGATAACTTTACATTTTGAATCTTTACTTAATGTCTTTCACTCACTTCTCACTTCTTTCACGCTGAGAAAATGGCGGCTTCTAGCACTGGTATCGTTCGATGTTAACGTGACGTGCGTGCTCTCTTTCACATCCGCGTTCCCAACCCAGCACCGCTAAGTTATAATCAAGACCAATTTTCAACCCAATTGGGTTAAAACAACCCAACGTCCTACCCAGTGGTCTCAACCCAACATTTGGGTTGAAAAAACAACCCAGCGTTTTTAGAGTGTATTAGTCATTTTAACTGAACTTCGGACTGGTGGTGGTGCTTTTTTGGTCAATCAGTGTTTCTGTAAAAAAAAAAAAAAAAATTATAAAACTAACAAAAATACTGATAAGATAATAATGATACGAATTGTACCAATAAGAACAAAATAAAATGCACTAAGGATTAATGAGCTGCTGGATTCATGAATATTAATCATGTTGTGTGCATTCGCTCAAACTGATTTGCTGAAGTCAAAACAGGGACGATAATAGGTGAGCACCAGCCAATGAGATTGCCATTTGCGCTTTAGCTCCGCCCACTACCGGAAAACCCGGCAGTTTTTAAAAGCTGAAGAATTCCAAAGGAACGCTGTTATTTTGACAGGAAAATACAGCAAAGAATATCGTTTACATGTAGCATGTCAATTCTCTCTCTCGCTCTCTCTCTCTCTCTACGTGTGTGTGAGACAAAGTGACAGCGAGTCTTCACACTAGAGTTTATGGTATGTCAAAAACAGGTGCATTGCACATCCATTGAGATGAACTGAAAAAAATATCACAGATCGCTTGACAGAGGGTGAAACTCTGAAGTGCTCAGTCAGTATTTGGCGAGTGAAAATATATCTATGCTAAACATAATTTAGTCACCCAGAGTGAAAATTTAGTCACATATGCGAGTGATATATGCTAATGGTGATGTTTATTTCTATTCGACATTCAAACAAAAATATGGAATGTTGCCCGGCACATGAACCGCTAGAGGAGATCTTTCTGTGCCCAGAGAAGGAGGCGAAGAACCAATCTGTATAAGGTGTGAGACCTGAGACTGCCTTGGTGATTAATATAAGACACTACTGTCGTGCTGTCTGAACGGACCAGGACGTGATGGCCTTTGATGGCCGGAAGGAAGGAATGCAGGGCTAAGAAGACTGCCAACATTTCCAGGCAGTTGATATGTAGGCATCGCTGCTGAGCTTTCCAGGAGCCGGATGCCGGATTGCCCTCCAACAGCGCATCTGGAGTTGGACGCATCTGTTGTGATCACTTTTCTTTTGGAGGCCACGCCCATCCTCCCTCCTGTCTGAAACAGGTGAGTGGTCCTCCAGGGGGCCACAGCTTTGATACAGCGGCGGTCCACCCTGACCGGAAATCTCTTCAACCTTCAAGCGTGGGGTGGGACTCGGGCTTTTAGCCAAAATTGGAGGGGCCGCATGTGGAGCAGGCCCAGCGGAGTTACAGAGGCGGCAGCGGCCATGAGGCTGAGCAGCCTCTGAAAAACCTGCAGAGGGCGTGTCGTTCCTGGTTTGAGGAGTCTAGAACCATTCCCAGAAAGACAGTTCGTCATCTGGCAACAACTGGCTCTTCCGTGAGTTGATTACCAACCCGAGGCGCACTGAGTGACTGAGCAGCAGCTCTTATTGAGCGTTCAGTTCCCGTTCTGATCTGGCTAAAACCAGCCAATCGTCAAGGTAGTTCAATACCCTTGATTCCCATCTGCCTGAGAGGGGACAGAGCTGCGTCTATGCACTTTGTAAAAGTGCGTGGGGCCAGGGACAGTCCAAACGGAAGGACTGCATACTGATAGGCCACTTCCTCGAACGCGAATCTCAAGAACGGTCTGTGACGGGGGGCTATGTGGATGTAAAAGTAAGCATCTTCACATCCACGGTCAAAAACCAATCCTTGGGGCAAATATGTGTGAGAATTTTCTTGACTGTCATCATCTTGAACGACCGGAGCATAAGTGAGCTGTTCAGATGTCTGAGATCTAGAATGGGTCTAAGCCCGCTGTCTCTCTTTAGGACGAGGAAATAGCGACTGAAAAAGCCTGACTCGCTGTTCGCTGGGGGCACTATTTCCACAGCGCCTTTTGCAAGCAGTGCTTGCACCTCTTGCCAGAGAACAATAGCATCCTTGTCCGGGACAGAAGTTTGAACGACGCCTCTGAAGTGGCGCAGTCTGCGAGCGAACTGCAGCGAGTAGCCTCATTAAATTGTTTTCAAAACCCATCTCGAGATTCCCGGAATGGCTGCCCAGGCCGTGTAATGGGAGGCGAGAGGTTTTATTTTCTCGAACAAGAGCTCGCCTTGAAAAAGCGGGGAGTCTACGTTCGTATAAGTGATTGAGAGAGGATGAGCAATTTTGCTCTTTAAAGTATGTGGGTCCACTATCCCAGCGGTAAAATATTCGGGCACGCGCTGCACCTGCAGGACTTGACCCGCTGAAATCGAAACTCCATCTCTCAGAGGTGTTTGAAGAGGTAAGGAGTGAAGGCGAGCTGTTTTGGGGGGCGTTCCGGCCGAGGCCAGAACGGGGCCCCTTCTTTTCCTCTCTAGCGCCTCAGGATGGCTTCGGCAGCTCAGGGTCCAGCACAACTCGTGGGTCGGGACCTTGAC
Source organism: Cyprinus carpio (assembly GCF_018340385.1). NCBI lineage: Eukaryota > Metazoa > Chordata > Actinopteri > Cypriniformes > Cyprinidae > Cyprinus > Cyprinus carpio. The sequence continues at coordinate 14,001,547 of NC_056586.1, forward strand.
GCATCAGTAAGGTGAAGCGTTTCGCCGGCCTAGAATGCTGTTTCAGCCCTGACTCCATCTTCCGCTGACGCTGATGCTGCTCTGGCTTTGCAGGCTGAGCAGCAGGGCTCATCTGGCGGCCCGCAGCCGCGGTGCCAGGGCGTTTAAGGAGGAAGTGACGCAGCGCCTGTGACGTCTTCTGAGCCTCCGAAAACCATTCAGTGATCCAATGAACAGTTGAGCCGAATAGCCCTTTCTGTGAGACTGGTGAGTCGAGGAAGGCCATTTTCTCAGTATCCCTGATCTCTGTCAGCGTTAGCCAGAGTTGGTGCTCCAGCACCACCAGGCTGGCCATGGTCTTGCCGATCACTTTTGCTGTGGCCTTTGTAGTGTGCAGAGCGAGATCCGTTGCTGTGCGCAGCTCTTTAAAGGCCTCCTGGTGCTCTTGGCCAGACTCGTCCATATTACAGAGAAGTTTGGCTTGAAACACTTGAAGGATCGCCATTGTGTGCAGTGCGGAACCAGCCTGTCCGGCTGCTGCATAAGCCCTGTTGGCAATAGCCGAGGTGGTCCTGCAGGGCTTAGATGGATGTGCTGCATGGCCTTTTAAGCCGAGGGCAGATGGTGGGCACAGACATGCTGCGATCGCTTCCTCCAGGGGGGGAAGTTTGGTGTATCCCCCTTCGTCAGCACCATCAACGGTGGTGAGAGCTGCTGCAGTAGATGGGTTCACCCATGCTGAGTAGGGAGCTCATGGACGGCTTGCAAGAACGGAGCTAGGCACTGACGGGAGGATTGCTGGTGGGTGTCTGGCAGGAACCATTCATCCAATAAGCCATGGGTAGGCTCGTCCGGAGCCGACCATTCGAGGCCCTTTCCTCCATTCCTGACACCGCCAAGGACACAGAGTCGTCAGTGGTGATGTCATCAATGACTATGTCCTTCTCGGATGCGCCAAATCAGACCAGTCCGCTCGCAGCTGAAGAGGGGCACTGGTCCTCGTGTGAGAAGCACACAGGCGTGAGAGGACGCGGGGAGGGCGGGGCACACAGGCGCTGAGCCGACGTGACACTGCCCGAGCCTGCTAGAAAAGATCCGCTGCCCCGCTGTTTTTTCCTCTTAGGGGAGGAAAAAGACGGGAGGGACTGCCAGAGGGGGGTGGGGGTGGTCTTTTTGGAAGATGTTTTTTCGTGTTTGTAGGGGGGAAAGGCTCATGCTCTCGCCATCAGCGAGCACAGCCTCTGCGTGGGCGCGGCCGAGGCATGAGGTGCACTCGCTGTGCCGGTCTTCATTGTGCAAGAGTCCCTTGCACGAACCACACTTGTGGTGCGACATTTGAAGCAACGCGTGCTGAAATTTGCTCTAGAAAATTTGCTCTTTGCCTGGATGCCGGATGCCTGCAGTGATGCTTCCGTCGCTGCTTTCGGCTTATTCCACAGCGGTGAGCAGAGCTGGAGCTTCTTCTAAGGGTGCTTTCACACTTGGTTCGCTTGCCTGGTCCGCACCCAAGTTCGATTGCTCCCCCCTCCCCCTAGCACCAAAAGTGCTAGTGTGAAAGCACCCTAAGGCTTCTTCTTGCAAAAGAGTCAGCGAAGAGATAATCCTCGTTGCTGAAGGAGAATAATTTGATGAATGGCGCTACGGACTGACTTATATAGCAGTCGGCCCCGCCCCTTTGGCAGGCTGAAGCGCCATTGGTTGGTGCAGCTACACAAACGTGAACAAATCAGGCTTCAGCAGAAAGGAAAAAATGAGTTTTCCCATACATAACGAGAGTGAACGTTCGAAAGGGAACCTGGTACTGTAACATTTTCATTTTTTTAGTACCGACTTGGTATCAAAATACCATATCTTTTGACAACACTACCACAGACCTTGTTTTACTCATAAATTTAAAACACCCATTTTAAAAATCCATTGGAGAATCTTGAGGGAAGCCATGGTAAATTAGTCTTCCAGCATTTGACATCACAGCTGCAGCACTCTATTAGAAAATTCAATTAATTTTGAGGTTTCATTTTCATCTGGAAGGCAAATTTTCTCAGATATTTGCAGATAAGAGCATCAGCCCAGCAGATTTTGAGGTTTTAATGGAGGCAGTAATGCAAACACAGACAGAACCCCCCCCACTCCGACCTCTGAAGTCCCCATAATGAGCGCTAGAGCAGTCGCTCAGCAGCCAAGAGCTTTACACCCATCTCCCTCAAACAGCGGCATTTCCGACACTGGAGAAAAGGAGAAAAGAGCTGGAAGTGATTCAAAGAGTTGATGGGTTTGGGAGCGGACAAGCTTGTTGACAGTGGAGTTTGCTGACTCCGTCCATCTCAAGGAGTCTTGTGTTTGCAGTGGTGATGGAGCGGGTTCATTTGAGAGAGTTTTCAAGTGCAGGTGTGGAGCATCACAGCTGGAGCATCACAGCTGTGAATGCCGTCCTCTGTCTGGTGACTCGAAACCATACTCATTATCCTTGTTGTTTTTTTTTGTTATTCTTATCATTGATCACTAGAAACATTCCTGTTAGTAATATAAAACTGTTTAACTTCCCAGGCTCATTACACTATATGGATTCACTATATGCATTACATAGCCCTTCCTTTTCCTGGCTACTAAAAGGTCCATTAGCCCCCCTTTAGTTTGTCACCTTGAACTTTATGGACAGACAGCTATTATTTTATAGACACCATTTGCAACACAGCTTTCCTTCTGTAATTAGTTGCATGCACTAAGACAAAGGGAATTTCCCTGGTGGAGCAGGCTAGAACTCAGCACTACAGGCCCTTTTTTATAGCCCCACTCTTCGCTGCAATCGATGACACATTTATTGAGCCTCAGGAACTTGGATGTTTCAGCCCTCTCGGCCAAAACTCTTTCCCCTCACTGTATGTTCTCTGAGGCATGATTGTTTTTCTGTGCAATCGTGACATATTTCTGAAAAACCATGAAAATGGGTTTTTTGAACTGTATAAACTGCTTTCTATTGGTCATTGTGAGGTCACTGGCCTTGTTTCGTCGTGTGAATGGCTGGGAAAGCTCTGCTCTTGCTGGCCAGTTGATGATGGCCAAATTTGGATGATCTCACATGGCATTCATTACTGATGCACAGCTGTTTTACTGTGCGCTAATGGGTCATTTAAAAATGTAGGCCAAATTCCCAAAGATCCAAAATTTGTGCATGAAATGTGTATGAACATTGAGCTCAATAGAAACAATCCGAAAAAAATAGAACGGGACACATTATAAACCTAATCAGCTTGGCTGGTGAATATTAATTATTTGACATTATTTATTGATCGGCTAAAAGGCAGATATTTTTTCTACTTTGTATGTGTTTTATGTGCAATTACTTATTGAGCACATTTTAATTAATAGATAAAAAAAATGTTTTTGGGTAGTGGGAAGAAAGTCAAATATTAGGTTGATAAAACTGTATTGATAAAAAAAAAATTTTCATTGGTAGAATTAAATCAGAAAATTCTTGGAAAGTGTTGCACATTTCTTATTTATTTTATTTATTTTTTCATTATTTTTTTTTTGTTGCCTACAAAGGCAAAACACCATAATTATGACAACACTGGAAGTGCAAAAATGGCTTTTTTGGCCATATTTTTTTAATGAATTGTTTAATTGTTCAAGTTTAATTTGCATCAAGCAAAGCAAAACTCTTGAAATATGATGATTTTTTTTTTCGTCAAAAAAAATCATGGCAGGGTGTGACTCCTTAAAACATAAGTGACATGTCCATGTCTTCAGTTAGAATTATTCCATTTCAAGTCAATTATGATTTGCTCCGAGAAACCATATTTTACAACCCCCACTTATAATTGTCTAGGAAAATACAATATTGAACAAAGGCTTGAAAAAAAGGCTTGAAATTCCTGTGATTGAGGACCACATACAGCGTGACCTGAATTACTGTCCTTCCCTCTTCACTGCCCCTTTGCTTTTATGCCCACTGCATTTCCTTACCAGCATGTGTAAATAAATACGGGGGACCACCCCAACCGCACATTATCTATTGTGTTTGTGAAGCCTTTGTTGTCTAACCGAACAAGGAAAAGGGTAAAAAAAAAAATGGTGCAGGCGGTGGGCAGAAATTTTGAAGGGGTAGTGGAGAGGTGGATGGCAGTACTTTGGTCCGGCTCCAGAGAGAAATGTGAAGGAAAGCTGGAAAAGAAACAATAACCTTCAAAACTCTCTGTGTAAGACAATAGAGCAGCAGGGCCGGGACTGACCCCCTCGTATGGGCTACAATAGACACGCTTCTGTTTATTTATGTGTTTGGGTGCATCAGCATTGACCTCACTGAACAGGTCAGCTGTTGAACATCAAAACACATCTTCATCCCTCCACACACTCACATGCATCTCTGTTTATGTTTGTCAAGCAGTTTTAGATAGATGGACGTTGCATTGGGTGTGAGTGCGTTTATAGTAGTGGGCTCTGTTTGCAATAAGATTTCATATGTTGACAATTCTTTACAGTTCAGTGTCAAAAGTAATAGTATTTAATGCTTTTTTAAATACCGTAGTTAAAACCAGAAGCTTTGCTTCTACTTTGTGTTTTTGGTTGCAAAATAACCATGAAGAAAATGAATAATTGTTTAACATGTTCAAGAAACTGTTCAGTGAATAAAAGTTCTTTTATTGGCATCTGTGGTTCCAAAAAGAACCTTTAACTACCATGAAACCTTTCCTTGCACAAAAGTTTCTTTACAGTGGAAAGAGGTTCTTAACATTATTAAAAAGTTCTTTACACTAAGAAAATGTAACCTTCTGAAAAGGTTCTCTGGTGAACCTATGGCAGGGGTTTCCAAACTTTTTTTGTTAGCTGAATCCCTGGTACGTAAAAGTGTTTACTTGAAGTTTCCCTTGAGATTTTAACCCAATATTTTAATTATGTCACATATATTATTTTATTTTAATTACGTCATATATTGCAATTGCGATTTGAATTGAGTTGTGATGGGAATAGTTTCTTTTAAGGGGTGTTCATACTTGAGTTCACTCTTTAGAAGAACCAGCTAACACTATGAGTTACAATACAATACAAATATTTATGTCTTAACTTCTTCACTTCACAAACATTCAAACTCTCAAGCTTTTAACACATCAAATCCTCAAGATTTTATTTTGGTGGAATAGTGGTAAAATGTAATAAATGTAAACTTCTATCCACAAAAATGTTGGAAATTATTCCAGTGTAAATGTAAATAAAGTCAACTGAGCACACATTGCATTACCAAATGCATGTTAAACTTGCAGAGAGGGAATTCATGAGAAGCATTTACTATGAACTGAGCCACTCACAAAATTATAAGCTGCACGTATGTAAATGAACACAGTGCCACTCTTCACTATGAAACACAAAATGCAACAGACGATATATTTCTTTAATTGCAGACTTTATGATAGATCACAATTACAGGTTTATTATGATTAATTGTGCAGCCCCATTTGTTTATTTTAATGTGACAACGTTTCACCACAGAATTAAAAAAAAAGGTAATTGAGACTTTTTCTCACAATTCAGAATTTTGCTTGCAATTCTAAATTTACTTCTCACAATTTTGCCTTTTTTCTTTGAATTCGGTTTACATCTTTGAATGTAAACAGACTGTTTCTTTTCTGCCATGAATTAAAAAAAAAAAAAAGTTAATTATGAATCATCATTCATTATGTCTCACAATTCAGACTTTTTTCTTGCAATTCTGAATTTCCTACAATTCTGACTTTTTCTTTTGTAATTCTAAGAAAATTTAAAGAAAAAGTCAGAATTGTGAGATATAAACTAAAAATTTTGAGATATAAACTTTCCCTTCTTTTCTCAGAACAACATCAAACATCTGAATTGTGAGATGAAAAGTTGCAAAAACAGACTTCCATATGAACCCCTGTTCTGTGGCATATCTGCAAAAGCCCCTTTTGAAAGCTTTATTTTTCAGCATTCTGCTTTTTTGTCAGGGACTGACTCTTTTATATTACAATACAAGAAACGGTGAACTCCTTCACACTAACATATAACTGTCATCCAGCTCTTCTATCTTTAGGACGTGCAAAAGAAAACTCCCCAAAACACACGCACGCACACACACACACACACACACACACACACACACACACACACACACACACACACACACACACACACACACACACACATATTTATGCAGGCAAGAACAGGTACACAGCTGTGCAGCTGTGCTTTCATGTAATAGGACTCTGTCAGTGGGTAGTTTTGTCTCTATGACTGTCAGAGTGTCGAGCGTACGGATGCACCTGGAATGATGCCATGAGAGATGTGATGAAAATTACATGGTGGAAAAAAGCCTCCTGCTTGACATTTTTCATTATGACAAAGTTGCAATTTTGCTCAAGGGGCATGTCAGGGTGTTTGGAAGACGTATGGAGACTGGCTGCTCTACATTAGGGAGATTGGAGTCTCGCTAACCTCATTCTAACCTCTCGCTGGCTAACCAGATGTTGGCTCTCATCCACTCGGCCTCAAAAATACTTGCTGTCCCCACCCCCGAAAGAAGCATTTATTTGCTATTAGAAGCTGTTGTCGGAAAGCGAGTTAATTTTTACCACAATTCCATTTCTGGAATTCGGGAAATTCGCAGCAAACAAGCTCTGGAGCCAAAAAGTACATGGGGATTTAACTGCAAAGGGTTGTAGTGTTCTACAACCTTCATGCTGACAGTTACAGGAAGTGAGATGCCTTTAATGAGGCAGAGCTGGAAATGGGCCCTAAAGGACCCAGGGGACTGCGGTGAGAAACACTCTGAAGGACAGTGCATGGAAAAGTGCCAGGGTAATTTTTAATTTAGTCTGGTTATGAGACATCCAAAACAGATCATTACGCTTGGCACAAACAGAGCTGCCTAAATAACAGGAGCTATATCACACACAGACCGAATCTGTCTGGTATGTATGATCCAAAACTTTAGATCAGCGGCGGTTGTCGATCATTGGATTGTGACCCAAAATTAGATTACACGTCTGTTCTGACAGGAGGGACAAAGCAATGCTGAATGTGAATGATAAAATGCAACTAACTATATAATGTTAGGGATGCATGATATGTCTGTACCATAATGGTTATTGGACAATTTTACAGATTTTTGTTTATTTATCTGTATCAGTCGATATTGGATATTTAAAGGGGTGGTTGATTGTGATTCTACTTTTTTAACATTAGGTAGTGTGTAATATTGCTATTTGAGCAATATTACATGTAAACAATATCTGCAAAGTTACAAAGCTGAAAGTTCAATGCAAATGGAGATATCGTCTTTTAAAATTCTGGAAGTTTAATGCCTACAAAAATGGCTGGTAGGGATTACAACAAGTTACTTGTTGGGTTTGTGACGTAACAAACCCAAATAAACCATTTACAACACTGTTCCAGAACAGTTCAACCCAAATATTCAGATGTGTGCAGCACATTTTACTGAGGACGAGGACTGTTTCCTGGGAGAGTAGCCTACAATGCCTGTGATCTGGCAAATAATGCTGACTCACAGCCTGTACATTTTAATATTTAAAGGAATCACCACTGATGATTTAAATGCAAGTTTTGAGCAGTGTAGAGTAGTGCTTGTTGTTTGTCGTTTCTCCGAACACAAATGCAGACATGGTTTTATGTTTACGCGGCCCGATGCAACGCAACACATAAAAAGACATTAAAAACTTAAAATTAAAAAAGTAATTATAATCAGTAATTATGAAGAATTTTGTATTTTTTTATTTTATTTACTCTTAAAACATATTTAAAAAGAAATAGACTTTTTTCCCCCAGTTTTATTTTAAGTACATTTTATTTGCGATTTAATAATTTTTGTTAGTGTTTGGCCACTTGCCCACTATTTATTCTGGGTCCTCTAAAACCCATTTTAGATGATAGAAACCTCTTTATTGAAATTCATAAATCAAAGCGTAGAAAAAGAGCATTGTCAATTTTATTGTAAGACATCAGAACAGAACGAATATGTAGAACTTCTACCCAATGCTGTGAACTGTTTCTGTCTCTTTCTGAGTTATTGAGGGTGGTTGGATAGTTCAAGCTTTTTCCTTAGATGTTGAGTTCTCCTGCTGGTGTTGTCCTCTGAGTGACGGGCAGCGGGGAGCCTGTGGAGTGAAGGCTGGGGCAGATGACATGGGAGACGGCTTGTCGGGATATGATAAATATTAACACATCATAGAGGAGCCCTGTCTATTCCGATTGTTTCCTTTTCCTGAAGTTCCAGCACTAGTTGCGCTGACAGGACACATGCTCAACATTTGGAAAAGAGAGCTGCAGATTTTTGTTTTTGTGCCAATCATTACATACATTTCATTTTCTCTTCTTTTGTAATACAGAGAGAGCGCGCAAGATGAAACCCTTCGAAGAAAGGCTGCGAGCTACAGTACACCCCAACTCTTTCTCAAACAGCGTCTTTCGATTCTCAGCTCTGTAATTGCTTTGGCTCAGGCCTTTGGTATTCTTTTCCTCTTGATTTTTTTTATTATCTTCCTCTTCTCATTGAAGAAGCGGAAGGCACTGTAGCACTGATAAAGAAAGAGCCAGTTTGCTGTAGTTTTTCTCAGTCTAAACTAATGGGAGTATACACTACATTTGTTGGGTGGTTATAATGTTCTGACTTATGAGCTGACATGCTTCTGTCCTGCAGATGTGTCACTTACATTTTTATTTATTGATAGATTTATTGATTTTGTTTATTTATTTAACAGGCATTGCCTTGAGGTGTTACTCACTGAGCTTGTTATTATTTTATTTTGTTTTGTTTTGTTTTGTTTTGTTTTGTTTTGTATTTTATTTTATTTTATTTTATTTTATTTTATTTTATTTTATTTTATTTTATTTTATTTTATTTTATTTTATTTTATTTTATTTTATTTTATTTTATTTTATTTTATTTTATTTTATTTTTTTGTTTTGTTTTGTTTTGTTTTGTTTTGTTTTGTTTTACAAACAGAACTTATTGCAGTGAGGTAACAGTGTTACACAAAAAATTTATTTTATTTTATTTTATTTTATTTTATTTTCCAAGCAGACATTCTTGCTGCGAAGTGACAGTGTCATTTTACTGCCATTGTTTTTTATTACACATTTTTGATTATAATTGTTATGTAACTTATAGATCAACTGAAACTGTTTTCTTTTTAACACTTTGCATTTGTTTTGCAGGTTTCAACTTCCTGTGATACAATCACACCATGCCTGAGGGGGCGGGCCGCAACAGCCAGAAAAAAAACAGCAACCAAGGTCAGATGCCACTCAGTTAATTTCAATGTTTGCAAATCTGAGGATGATGATATAATATCCCAGTTATAAAGTTACTGACAGGAAACGCTCATTCATGGTCTGATTTTGAAGTTGCTTTTGTTAACTTCTACTGTATGTTGTTGCTGAGTTCAAAACCACAAACGAGAGCCTGGGAAAATGACGAAAGATATCTTGTCTGAGATATTGCACAATTTTCAATGGAGATAAGTCATCAAGCATGCCCGAGATAAGAGTGTATATTAGGAATGAAATGCTAACAGTTATCAGTTTCGATTTAGTCGGGTGATCTCCCTCTTGATATTTTTGGACCTCAGCCTCTCCTACTTTACAAAGAATGGTTGCTTACATTATCAATTCAAACAAACTGAACAAGACTGTTTAGGGTTGGTCACCTCTCTTTGGATTGGGCTTTCTAAACAATTCATGATTGAAATAGTTCTGATCATTCTACAGAGACCAAGAGACACATTTATGTTTAGAAATAAATTTTTATGTCAAATAGAATCTGGAATATGAAAAGTTGTTGTCGATATACTTTGCATAACATCCCAAAAGAGCTTGCCTGTAAATACATATATCAGGCCTCGCAAAATTTCAAAATCCCTGGTAGCACTTTGGGCAGGTACTCTTGAGATTTCGGTAGCCCGAAAATTAATTTAACTAGCCCAAATAAAAAAAGACTTTTTTTAAGCGTTTAAATGTTAATCAAAAATATTTTTAATACACAAATATCAACAAATATGAAGGAAGGAATTTTATTTAACTATTTATAGGGTATCTGCAGAATTTACATTTCTGCAGAAGGCAATTTATGACCCATTTTATTAGGGGAGGTACTCTTAAGATTTTGGTATGATTGGTGTTGGTTTATGTATATGGTATAATACAGTATTGAGCCATAAAATGAAATGATTCACAGTTCAGATATAGGTTTTCACAAAAACTAAAATCTTATAAAACAGCATTTCAGCCTTTAGACCATTTTTATGAAAAGGGATAAATCAAACACATAAATTGCCAGTTTAAAATGTATAAATATTATTTCTTAATTGTTTAGATTTTTAGAAGGTGCATTAACTTCTTTCTCATTTACAGCTTTGTGTTTCCTGCATAAGAACATGAGCTGATATTTGCATTGATCTGACCATAAACAACAAGAAAGGCTTGTTGGAAATGCAAATTTATTCTCTGCCATGAGGTGAAGCTTTAGGAGCGCTGAAATATTGGGGCTTCCCCGGTAACAGCTGTACACAAAGCAGCTCCGTGCTTTTAAATGCTGCTTTATCAGGAATTATAGGTCAAATGAAATAAAAATGTCAACGACACGTTTCTGAGCACAGTCGGTTCTCTTCAGATACATTCAAATTTTGACTTGAAACATGTAGTGCTTAAATTTATTTAATGACATCATTGCCTTTTGAAGCTTAATTCAGCCGTAACGCAACTCTTGTCTTTCCGTCCCCAACTGTAAGACCTCTTGAAATTATAGTTAAGATATTTCTTATACTATTTAACATATTTAAATCTTTTTATGGCCTTAAGTTAGATACTACTCACATTAGGAGTTTTAAGGACCTGCGGGAGATCTGCATTAGATTGAGTGGTGATACATTTTGATACACAATAGCCCCAGGGAGTCGGGCTAGCGATTTTGTGAGCCCTGCATATATGCTTTTTAATATATTTTCAAATATATGTGGCCAGATTTCAAATAAAAATGTCATAATACAGACATCTTTAGGCGTTTGACCCAAATCATGTCGTCCTGACCTTAGCTAGCATGTGATGACTGGGTGGTGTTGATCTCTGAGCACCTTTGGAGGGAACCACTTGTATTTGGTTCACCACTTCCTGTGACGGGGCGTCAGGTGCAGACTGGCACAGCATACAGGAAGTACTATATCTCAACAGATGGATGAGCATTCAAATATGCCAAACATTCACTGCTTGAGCCCAGCTGCATCTTGTTCTGTTTTTTTGTGAGTCATTCCTGTTATGCAGTACATTTTGAAATGTTTTGAATGTCTTTGTTGTAATTTAAGAATTTATTTCTATAAATAGGCATACCAGACTTTCAGAAATATGCTGTGGTTAAGGTCAGGCACCTAAATGTTATTAATTCTAACTCTACACAGAAAATAGGATATAACTAAACCAACTTTCATGTCATTAACTGGAGGAGGAGAAAGTTATTAAGCAACTAACTTGTATTAACTTGTGCTAGCTTGTTCATTTATTTGATCAAAAATACAGTAAAAACAGTTATATTTAGAAATATTATTACAATTTAAAGTTTTCTGTTTAAGTGTATATTTTAAAATGAATTTTATTCATATGATGGCTAAACCTGAATATTCAGCATCATTACTCCAGGCTTCAATGTCACATGATCCATCAGAAATCATTCTAACATGCTGATTTGGACTAGATAAAGATCAAGAAAATGATCAATGTTGAAAACAATTGTGCTGCTGAGTGCTTTATATTTTGTGAAAACCGTGATACATTGTTTTCAGGATTCTTTGAGTAGAAAGTGGAAAAAACAGCATTTATTTAAAATAGAAACAATAATGCAACAATAATGTAAGAGTAATAAATTGATTGATTTAATGCATCCTTGCTGAATAAAAGTATTAATTTCTTGAAAGAAATGACCTCAAACTTATATATACAAATATATATATTAGTGCTGCTGTCAAATCGATTAATTGCGATTAATCACATCCAAAATAAAAGTTTGTGTTTACATTATATACCCTGTATGTGTGTACTGTGTGTATTTATATGTATAAATAATTACACACACATATATGTATATATTTAAGAAATAAATTAAATATATATTTATATTTATAACAAATCATTTATAATTATTAGGGATGTAACGATTCACTTAACTCATGATTCAATTCACGATTTTGATTTTACGATTCGATTTTCTCAAGGTTTTTTTTTTTTTTTACAAAATATGATTGAAGACATTATACAGTAAATGAAAATGTGTCATTTTATTAGGCTATTGCTGCACGTTTCTTTTTGAAATAAAACAAAACTAAATTAAAATTTAAAGCAAACCCCAAATCAAATAACTAATTACACAAATAAAAGAAATCTCTTAATATTAACATTAAGGCTTTATCTGTGCTCTTTCCATTCAAAATTAGATGCAACCACTGGATTTTAATAATGACCCAAACAAAGATGCAGCATACATGTAGTTTTTAATCTAAATTAGATTGTATAATTTAGAAATTTGAAGCAAAAACAGAATGCTCTGACTTTAGTTTTGTGAAACTATACTACATAAAACATATCTGGACGAAACAGCAGACGAGCTGAATGAGACGCAGATTCACTCTCTGACAGCAGGTGGCACTTATGAACAACAATGATACAGTGTTTCCTGGGTTACCGCTGTAAACAAAGCAGAGCTGCGCTTATGAACACTACTTTAATATGCATTTTTCAGAGGCAAAATGAAAAGAAAATACCTCGTAAACTTTTCTAAAGATAGTCAGTTCCCAAGTCAGTACAGAGATACATTCATATAAACTCCTACTCCAATTGTATCGCCATTTATTTGGGATCCGATTTAAATCTCACATTGGAATCGATTTTCGACCAGCTCATGGTAAATTGTTACATCCCTAATAATTATGAATATATACACATGTAAATATTTGTAACATTTATACATGTGTGTGTATTTATATATACATATATGTATACAAATATACACAGTACACACACATATTATGTAAACACAAACTGTTATTTTGGATGCAATTAATCATGATTAATCGATTTGACAGCAGTAATATATATATACACACAACAGTTCGTTCTGGTTCTCAAATCTGAGTGGTTGAGAACCGTGAGATATTGTACTGGTATCGCTACAGGAATGCCCTTTCACCATTTGTATCACTCTGCTTCCCGTATTTCTCACAGCGAGTGTCATGGCGGATGCCCCAAATCCACTAAAATTTTAAAATAATACTGTTTTTGTGTCATGGAATGTAGTTTTAAGATTTCTTTTAGGCAAGAATGTACCTGTTTAGACTTAACATAGCCTATGTGGTTTGTTAATAAAGATAACGTCTATTTTTACATTTTCTTCAATGTTTTCGGAGATTTGAGCTCCAGGGCGTCAGCAGCCATGCAGTGCTCATGAACCCACAGAGAGCAGCCTCACCTCGGCCAGATTTTCTGGAATTTGCTGCTGGCTCTAATATCTTTATAGTGGTTAAACATGAAATATAATTAGTTTTGGGTAATTCTAACGGGCAGTCTTTGGTCTCATCAATCTATTATTTGTTCCAGAGCAAATAGTTTTAGCTGAAGGCAAAATCTCATCACGTTATATTTTATGTAACTTTAATGCTGTATATTAGAGCGCTGCTGTACTTTTGACTGCATTGTCTAGTAACTTTTATGATGGCTGTTGTTGTTGTCATTTATTATTCAATAAATACTATTTTATATTCATAGTAGTATTTAGTATTGAGAAACAGTGTGTGTGTTCATGATGGGGATTCAAGTGACATTTCAAGTAAAAGATGGCAATAAGTGACTGTTTTACAAGTCAGCAGTAAAGACTTTTATATTGAAAGAGACTGAAACGGAAGTTATTGTTACTTTTAATAACAGCTTGTAAGACGCAGTTAACAAATGCACTGAGCAGCGCTGTCATCGGAAATCACCCTTAACAGATGAAAGATAGAATGACAAACATATCGCTTTCCTCAGCGGACATTCAAACTCATGTTTTATTGTGAATATGAATATGAGCTGAAGAATGAATGCTGTGTCAGATGCAGGTAATTACACTCTCTCAATCACATCTCTCTTTCATAATACTCTTCATAATACAGTGAGCTTTTAATACAGTAATAAAATAAGCTTTTAATGAAGCAACTCAATGTTCTTTCGCTACTAGTTCTAAACTGATGTTTTTGAATTAGTAACCGAGGCTTGAGCTCAGCTGTTAAACTGTTAAACAGAGGTTTGAATCTGTTGTAGAAGGAAGTAGTTCTGCACAAAAGGGTTTTTCAAAGACAATCTGTTGTTTATTCTTAAACGGGTGCATCTCAATAAATTAGAATGTCATGGAAAAGTTCATTTATTTCAGTAATTCAACTTAAACTGTGAAACTCGTGTATTAAAATTAATTCAATGCAAAGTAATTCAATGCACACGGACTGAAGTAGTATAAGTCTTTGTTTTTTTTTGTTTAACAAAAACCCATCAATTCACTATCTCAACCAATTAGAATACTTCATAAGACCAAAAAAAAAAACATTTTTAGTGATTTTTTGTGAATTGTTGGCGATTTTTAGTGAATTGTTCACATTCTGGAACGTATGTTCATTTATTGTACATGTACTCAATACTTGTTAGGGGCTCCTTTTGCTTCAATTACTTATAATTTCTTTGACAGTGGCCTTCAGCTCATCTGCATTTTTTGGTCTCTTGTTTCTCATTTTCCTCTTGACAGTACCCCAAAGATTTTCTGTGGGGTTCAGGTCTGGTGAGAGTTTGCAGGCCAGTCAATCATACCAACAACAAGGTCATTTAACCAACTTTTGGTGCTTTTGGCAGTGTGGGCAGGTGCCAAATCCTGCTGGAAAATGAAATCAGTATCTTCAAAAAGCTGGTCAGCAGAAGGAAGCATGAAGTGCTCCAAAATTTATTGGTAAACGGGTGCAGTGACTTTGGTTTTCAAAAAACACAATGGACCAACACCAGCAGATGATATTGCACCCCAAATCATCACAGACTGTGGAAACCTAACGCTGGACTTCAAGCAACTTGGGCTATGAGCTTCTCCATCCTTCCTCCAGACTCTAGGACCTTGGTTTCCAAATGAAATACAAAACTTGCTCTCATCAGAAAAGAGGACTTTGGACCACTGGGCAACAGTCCAGTTCTTCTTCTCTTTAGCCCAGGTAAGACGCCTCTGACGTTGTCTGTGGTTCAGGAGTGGGTTAAGAGTTATACGACAACTGTAGCCAAATTCCTTGACACGTCTGTGTGTGGTGGCTCTTGATGCCTTGACCCCAGCCTCAGTCCATTCCTTGTGAAGTTCACTCAAATTCTTGAATTGATTTTGCTTGACAATCCTCATAAGGCTGCGGTTCTCTCGGTTGGTTGTGCACCTTTTTCTTCCACACTTTTTCCTTCCACTCAACTTTCTGTTAACATGCTTGGATACAGCACTCTGAACAGCCAGCTTCTTTGGCAATTAATGTTTGTGGCTTACCCTCCTTGTGAAGGGTGTCAATGATGGTCTTTTGGACAACTGTCAGATCAGCAGTCTTCCCCATGATTGTGTAGCCTAGTGAACCAAACTGAGAGACCATTTTGAAGGCTCAGGAAACCTTTGCAGGTGTTTTGAGTTGATTAGCTAATTGGCATGTCACCATATTCTAATTTGTTGAGATAGTGAAATGGTGGCTTTTTGTTAAATGTGAGCCAAAATCATCGCAATTAAAGAACCAAAGACTTAAAATACTTCAGTCTGTGCGCATTGAATTAATTTAATACACGAGTTTCACAATTTGATTTGAATTACTGAAATAAATGAACTTTTCCACGACATTCTAATTTATTGAGATGCACCTGTATATTTACACTCGTACACACTGTGACAAACGCAATATCACACGAGTAGACGTGAGATATGGCTGTATATCGGCACGCTATACTTGTCTACTCGTGTGATGTTGCCCATGTGTGCATGTCCAGGTCATATTTCAATATAAAATAAAAAATACGAAAACAAAAATACAAAATACATTTCTTTTGTGAAAAAGAAGCATGGTTTAGGATCATCAAGATTTGCATTATGTCAGTTAAGTGTATTTCCCCCTTCAGTTTTCATTTTTTTTTATACAGTTTTCTTTATTTTGATATGAAATATGACCTAGACATGTTTTTATGAAATTCAGTCTAATACAAACTTAATTCGTGCTAATTCAGTGGTTCCTCATATGTTGTTGTCTTGTTTCTCAAACACATAAATGCTCTTCAGTATTTTCCGGCAAGGACTGAAGAGTTTGGCAGCTCTCAGTGGTTTTGCGGCATGCACACTAATACACACCTAGACAGGAAATCTCTCTATGAGAGAGAAGTGTGCAACCAGCCCAACTCACATTTTTTTGCACATTAGATATGGTACGTGGTTCCTGTTTGCTTTATGACTGATGAGGTCCGTTTAGTCTCTGCTAGAATAAGATTCAGTTTCAGAAATCATTTGGATACCCGATGTCATTTGGTAGATGCCGTTAGCCATTTGCTTTGAATTAGTTATGAGGACTAACTAAACTACAGTGAGAAGACTAACCGCATTGGTGGTCATTCCAGCTGATGCTGCAGTGCCTGCAGTGGATCAGGTATGTGATCTCTTTCTCTTGGCTTTGACTTGTCTGGCCAAATGATCTCCACAGACTGCCGTGATCTATATAACAGGCCTGATTCTCTGTTAGGTGAGCCTTGTTAGACTCTTTATTGGAGTTTGAATGACTAAATAAGAGTTGAACAGTGTGCATGAGATTTATGATGAAAATACCACAATTATTGGAACTCATAATAAGTACGTATCACTGATCGCAATTATGGACACAAAGATCAAATTAAGGTGTTTTTTACATTATTATTTACATTAGAAGATCTATGTTGTTATGAAAATATAGGAAATTAGCTCTACTGTATTATTTCAGATTTCTAAAACAGCTGCACAATTCATAGAGTCGTTCCATTTTCCATTAAGAATCGTATAATTATGAAGAACAGTATATGTGTGTTGGCTCACGCACGTTCATCAGTCTTATCTAGAGATGGTTAGGTGGTTTGGTTTGTTGGACATTCTGACCCATTTATCCACTCTAATTCATGCTGTGTGCTTAGAGGCTTTTAAAACTTAATGTTGGGAATAACGAAATCCATAGGGATGAGGGTTTTGGTGAAGAACTCCACTGCTGATGGTTCTTCCATGCCACATGAAAGCTTGTGACTTCATGCCCAAGAACGTTAGAGAACGCTGTCTGTTTGCTTTTGTTCCAGAGGATGCACTGGATTTACATTGTTACACTTCATGCATCTGTCTGGCTGAATTTATGCTGCACTTTGAATTTTTTCCTGAATGCTTTTGCATCCAGTACAGCTGATCTTGAGATAGGCATCTAACGAATAGCAAAAGATGGCCGTATCTAGACTTGTGCCGGTATTCGGTAATGCGATATATCGCGGTAATGAATATGCACGATATTGTTATCGTGGGCACTTCCAAATACCGAGAATAATTATATATTACAAATTATTAAAAATTTGAAATGCATTTTAAGAATACTTTTCCCATCAACTGGTCAAAATGCACAACACCGTTGTATCCTGCTTTAAAGAGGCATGTGAACCCTGATGTAAACAAGCACGAACGAGAAGCACATGGAGGAACACGTGAGAGATGCGCTGAATGAAAGCACATTCACTCTCTGACAGCAGATGGCGCTAAACTGCAGAAAATGCAGCCCTTACCCTGGAAACCCCATAAATAAAAACAGCTGCTACTTTCTAAACATTTAAATAATATAAAATAATATTTATATATTTCCATAATTTTTTTTCCCATTTTAATCTGGACTACAACATGTCCTAGATATTGTTTGAAAGTGTTTTGATTCTTTATTGTTCATTACCACTTTACATTAGGGCTTCATTAGTTACAAACTGCCAATGAAAAATTCTTCTGAACATTCATTAATCTTAGGTTTTCCAATTCTTAATAACACATTGTTAAAATCGAAAGTTGCAACTTTGTTATTTAATGAGCTAACATGAGCTAAGACTTGTATTTTTTAACAAAGATTAGTAACTTCTGTAGCAAATGTAGCTATTGCTCATTGTGTATGTTAATGCATTAACTAATGTTAACTAATGAGGTCTTATTGTAATGTGATACCTATGGGTCTTTAAAGTTCTTTTGCACTTTAATCGGTACAAAATTTTTAACTTTAAATATATTTTTGTATTGCTTTATTGTATTTAAATGTTCAGTTATTTTTGTTATAAGAAAAAAGTTATTTAACCTGTTATACTGTATTATGACCACTTTTTTAAAACTTAATTTCAATACCGTGATAATACCGCATACCGTGACAAAACATTATCAATTAATCGCAACAGGAAAATTTGATACCGGCATATCCCTAGCCGTATCTGTTATGTACAGTATGTCTGGCCATGGAGGATTTTACAATCATGGATTGGGGCCAGCAGAAGATAAACACATGCCTTCATGTACTTTATGAGTGTGTTTAAATTAAATTCAGGCAATCAGTATTATCGAAGTGCTTTCAAACCCTGTATGAATGCAGGAAATGGGAGAAAAGGCCGCAAGCTTTTTCAGCTAATGGTCAGTTGGAATACTTGATGAATGATAGGCAGACTTGGCGAGGAAGGGAGTGTAGAGAGTAACAGTTGACTGCGTCGCCCTGGCTGCTAGGCCAGAGGAAATGGAGGATTGTTCGTCTCCACCGGCTTGTGCTCTATAACTGGGCTGCCATTGTTACAAGCACAGCCCAGCATTCAGCATTTAAACAATGGCAATCCTCACAGCGCTCTGTACCGGCCTGTGTTCACTTGCCTTGACGACCAGACTGTTGTGTTCAGTTGTGATACGGCTCTTCAGGCAAAACGTTACTGTTTTGTTTTAGATGTTCTGGTCGTCTGAGGGCACGGCTGTCTAAATGACTTCTGTGTTTGCAGGTTTAATCGTCCAGCAAATTGCTGTCAGGAAGTTGTGATTTTTTTTTCTGTCTATACAGGACGTGCACTGCACCGTAAGATTGACAGCTCCTGCGGGTTTGCTGCAAGTCAGTGTGATTTAGATTTGTACAGTCACACCTTTGAGGCAGGCAGAAAAATATTTGCAAGAAACAGTTTGTAAGCACTTGTAGTTCGTCTTTGTACTTTACTGTTGGTTTGTACCCTACCTGAAAAAAATATGTAAAATATATAAATAAATAAAAATAAGCAATATATTTATATAATTATATATATTATATGAATATATATTTATTTTATTTTCAAATATATTTTAATTAATTATATATATTGTTAAATGTGTATGTATAATATATATATATATATATATATATATATATATATATATATATACACATTTTAAATACATTTTAAAATTTGTATATATCGTTTACTAAAAAAAAACATTTTTGTTACTTGAAACATTAAAATACTTAAACATTTAAAACTAAATAAGTAAACTTTTCAAATAATATAAAAATATTATTTCTTGTGTTAAAAATAAATTTTTGTATATATATGTGTGTGTGTGTGTGTGTGTGTGTGTGTGTGTGTGTGTGTGTGTGTGTAAAAATTTGTTTTTAAATCATAAAATCATCACACAACACAACACCGAAAACCAGAGAATGCCACACCAAAGACAAGTAAAGATTATCCAAAAAAAGTGAGGTATGATAATGTTTTATTGAAAATAAGAAATTGATAGTAAGTATTAAATTCTTTGATTTTTGCATGCAGACTTTGGTATGCTGAGTGCAGTTTTGAGACACTGTTGTGATGTATTCTGGAATGCATGCTTACTGTGGTCTTCAAAAAGCAGAAGATTTAAGCCAAAGTCACTATTAGCTCTTGTCTTATAGAAACAATTGTGATATGAAAGAGATTTAATTTGTGATTTTGCTTTTCATAATAACATAACATTGTCTTATCCATTTTAACCTTTGTTTTTCATTCAATAACCAAAAATTCTGTTTTATGCAGTGATTACTAGTATTTTCACACTACATTGTTTCTGTTTCTCTCTGCTGCAGCTGCCAAGCGCCCCTCCTCTGTGTCCTAGCTGAGTGGGATTGTGAGCCGCATGGCCTCCTCAGGGGGCGCGTCCCGTGGTAGCTGCACCTCTGTTAACACGGTGTGCTCTGACAGTGACCGCGGAGCCAGTCTTAGCTCCTCTGCCTCGTCTGCCTCGCTGCAGGATGGGCACTCTTCCTCTTCTTCCTCATCGCTCCCCTACGGAGCCGTGCCGGCCTACCCCGGGCCACAGCGTAATGGCTCCGATATCAGCCTGGACCTCACCCCTCTCTCCCTGCTGACAGGAGCCAGTCCCCTCCCTGCTTCCACAACACCACAGCCCAAACTCACTCGTCTGGAGAGGGTGGTACTGGAGATAGTGGAGACCGAGCAGGCCTACGTGAGGGACCTCAAGAGCATTGTGGAGGTAAGGGCCAGACACATGCTGATCTCTGTTCCTACGATGTTTCGTACTGTAACACAGAAACAATGTTGAGCTAATGTTAAAGTAATGTTTTTTTTTTTAAATAATTGTAACCTTTTAGGTCTGGTTTACCAAAAAAACTCATCCTAATATTGTTCTAAAACATATATGTGTTTCTTTCTTCTGTAAAACACAAAATCAGATACATTTGAAAAAAAAAAATTCTGTCATGACAACTCACTGAGGAATGGGCATGGTAATGTACTGTACATGACAATGTTAATGTGTTTGGTCTTGGCGGAATAGATCTGTTACGCTGCCGCTGCTGCGGCAGAGCAAGTACCGAGACTTGCTACTGCCAATACATCCACAACATGCTGCTGTGAGCATGTAAGAAATATTGCTGCTGCAAATATAACATACATGAAATAACCCCATAGCATACATGAATCACCTTGTAGCAGATCTATACAGGTGGTGCTGGGGAAGGTGGAGAGTTTCTGAAGCAAGCTGCACTGCTACGGCAAGCTCTAGTCATATATTTGAATGTTGAGCAGCAAGATCATTGGCTACCAATACAGGAGAGAACCAATCAGCTGTGCCATGTGATAATGATGTCATTACGTCAGATTGAATTAGACCTATCGGACTGCACCATCAGAGTTTCATGCCAGAACTCTGCATTTCTCCATGCAATGAAATTCTACTGGTTATTTGGACCCTTGACTTTTATTACAAAAACATTTTTCAAAATATCTTGAGGCAAGATGGGCTCTTTTGACTTCACTATCCACATAACCCTAGAAACCCTATGGCTACCCATTACAAAACACTCAGTACACCTAGCAACAGCCTAGAAACCCCCCCCCAACCCAAAACACGACTGCAAACAGCTATTGTAGCAACATCATAGAAACAACCTAGCAAGCACCTAGCAACAGCCTAGTAACCACCAAAAAACAGCTAGCGACACCATAGAAACGACCCAGAACAACCTAGCAACAGTCTAGAAACCACCCAAAACACCTAAGTGAACAAGTACTGTAGTAACACTGTAGCAAGCCCCGAGCACTAGGGATGCACTGAAATGAAAATTCTGGATGTATTAATTGATTTGTAATAATTCTTTATTATTTTATTAAATAATATTAATTAACTTTGTAAGACTTTTTAATTTAACTTAATAATTTGAATGATACTGAAATAAAAAAGCAAGCCAATAAAATAACTTTTATTGGAAGTAACAATAAAATTGGACAAAAAAATATATTAATATTAAATATCAGTATATGTTTTTCAATTCAGTTCAATGCAACAGAATCAGATATAACTGTAACTAGTTACAAAAATAATGAATAGTCCTACAAAGCTATTATTATCAGAGGATGTGAGCACAGCATAGCATCATTTTACCAACATTGCCCACTATAGCTGTACAACAGCATGTTACAACACAGTTGCGCTATTACAAACAGGAACAAGTATTCTACATCGAATTTTCCTGTCAGCTAGTTATTTGAGCAGACGCTGCTTTTCTGGTGATCATGAGTGGTACATGAGCGGAATGCATATTTATAGAGCGGAATATTGAGCAGAGCATCAAACCGCTCAGTGACGACGGCTAGAGGGAGAGTGAAATCTGCGAGAGTGAAATCAAATTTTTTAAATTGTGGTGTAACTCTACTAGAAACCATCCAAAACAACACAAAGAACAGTTAGTAACACCTAAGAGACTAGCCAGAACAACCTAGCGAGCACCTAGCAACAGCCTAGAAACCATCAAAAATATCAATTATTATATTATATATAATTTATTATATTAATTTAAACAATTATTATCAAACAATTATTTAAACTGCTTGTATATCAAACTGTGTATTTTTGCATAAAAATAAGGGTAGTTTTTGGCTTTGGACCACCGGAGTCTTCTCCTCCTGTCTCATTTCTTCCAGTGATCCTTTCCTTCCCGGCGGTACTCATCACTATTTTAGGTTGCCAAGTTGAGGGGACAAATGGGTTGAAATTTGTATGTGTCGATTGTGTGAGACAGATGCGTTTCATTCAAGATCTGGCAACTGGGCAACCTTGGAATTTGTTGACGTGATTATTCATATAATGTGAACAGCTGGCAACGCCATAACCTAACCATAACCACAAAATAACCTAGCAAGCACCTAGAAATGACCTAGAACCACTCAGAAAACTCTAGAAACCATGTAGCAACCAATGGGAACCAATCACAACACCCTAGCATGCTGGTGTGAAGTTTACATGGGCAAGTTGAAATGTCTTTTGTTTTTTAAATAAGTGTTTTTTTTTTTGTTTTTTTTTTTATATGAATGTTAAACTCAAATAGGAAGACTTTGAAAACCACTGTGGAATAAATACTATTTTTTGCTGGTCCAGACCCACCCAGATGGTGGTACATTCTTTTGAGTTCTAGGATTGCTCAGTCACGGAAGTTTATCTAGATCAGCATTTCAACCGTCATATCTCTTCACCTGCCACCCACCCCGTATATAATCCAGGACTCATATAACAGACAGCAGAGAAAGCTGAGCCCTTTCCTTGTGCCAGCGGCGATTTAAAATGTGATCATTGTGAGATTCTGTTGTGCCATTCATCACACATTCAGGTGGAGCAAAGAAGGTCATGGCACAGGATGAAAGCAGCAATAAATTCAGACTTTCACTTCAAATGCATCTCTGCACTGCTTTTCGCAAGCACAGCGTTAATCCGGGACAATAAGGAAGCTGTTGCTCAGCATTGCAAACACGCGTGCACACACAAATCAGAGTGTGCTGTAAATATAAGAGACTCTTTGTGGATGCTTTTCAACACATTCATCATATTTCCATGCACAGGTTGTTGGAAGATCAGACCTCCACTGTGACCTCCAGCAGGCCTTATGCCCTGTTCACATGGGCAGCGATTTTGTCACAACATTGGTACTAGTTGCTGCTTATTTGTATTTTGTTTCAACAAACTTTTCCTTGTTGGAAGTTAGTTTTATTTTTTTTGGTAACGCTGAACAATAAGGTGTAATTTGTTTGCATTAGTTAATGTACTGTATTAACTAAGACAATGAAATATACATTTATTACAGTATTTATTCATCTTTGTTAACATTTGTCAATAAAAATACAGTTGTTCATTGTTAGTTCATGTTAGTTCACAGTGCATTACCTAAAGTTAACAAACACAACTTTTGATTTTAATAATGCATTAGTAAATGTTGAAATTCATAAATGCTGTAGAAGTATTGTTCATTATTAGTTCATGTTAACTAAAGTAGTTAACTAATGTTAACTAATGAAACTTTATTGTAAAGTGTTACCCTTTTTTCTATGTAATACTTAAGTAACACTTTACAATAAAGTTCCATTAGTTAATGTATTAATTAACATGAACCAACAATGAACAATACATTTATTACAGTATTTATTAATCTTTGTTAATGTTAGTTAATGAAAATTCAGTTGTTCACGGTTAGTTAATTCACAGTGCATTATCTAATGTTAATAAACACAACTTTTGATTTTAATAATGCAAAACGTTAACTAAAAGAAAACTTACATTTTTTTTTCAAAATCTTACCAACCCTTAATCATATACTTGAATGGTAGTGTTTGTTTTTTGTTTTTTTTGTAGTTTTTATGTGTTAATTAAGTGTTTATCACTTATAAAATGAATTAAAAAAGAAAATAATATTTTTTCTCTTTTAAATGTTTATAGTTTGTATGATTTTTGTTATTTTAGTTAGACAAACAACAACAAAAAAAAAAACCTAAAGATATGCCTAAATATATGTCAACTTAATATAAAGTAAATATAAAGTAACAACCTGGATTATGTTATGTTGATGGGCCTGGAGAGAGGAGTGAGAGTGGTCTGTCATGAGTGACAGGGTCATTGTGGAGAGTCTTTGAACTCATGGGAATATTGCCAGTGCCAGCCATCAACAGGTGTGCGTGTATGTACTGTATAGTATGTTTGTGTTATCCTTTGTATCTGTGACTGATTGATTGCAGAGGATCATGTGTACATAGGCTGGAGGTTGGGGAATGCCTGAAATGTTACTCCTTTTCCCTTTTGCTGATGGTTTATTTGAAGTCGAGCTTTTCATAAGCCAATAAAAAGAGAAGGCATGCAAGCTTTTGCTGCTTTATGAAAAGATGCCTTCAGTTCAAATAGCCATAAATTGGTTGTTGAAAGATGTGGATCATGCTGAGGAATGTTGCTGTTTTATCAATCTGTGGTCTCAAAATGGAGGCTGAGTGGTGGATGATTTCGGGGACATAGTGCTGACTCTGGGATATGTGTATATGGTGTCTGATTGGAGTCATACCGAGCCGGGCTCAGCTTCTATTAGTAAGAGCCGTCTGGTTTTGATAGAAAGCATAACAAAGAATGATGTCAAGCTAGCTGGAAACAAGATGTGCATGGCTTTGCTGTGTGTGACTGTTTTGCCTGGTGTTTGTTTGTGTGGGTTATTATTAGTTTGTGAAGAGTTGTTCGTGACATTCAGGTGCGGTGGCTTTAGCTTCAGTGTGTGCTGAGTGTGTGGGAGCATTTAGGGGAGCAAAACTGAGAGATTACCCCTTTTTATTTCAGCTGCATTTCAGCCAAATAGGACAGGAAATCGGGGGATGAGGGGGGGCTTGGCTGTAGCCCCCATTCTGGGGCACAAGCAAAGATGGAGAGGGTCTGCTTATGAGAGAGAGGAACCGACTCCTGTTCCAAACTCCAAACTGACCTAGTTTCTCAGACAAAGACTCTGAGAGTGTATTTAACTTCTGTTACAATCTCTCTCTCTCTCTCTCTCTCTCTCTCTCTCTCTCTCTCTCTCTCTCTGTTATCTGCTACCTTTCCAAACTTCCTCTAGTAGATATGTCTCCTTTCTTTCTTTCTTTTTCTTTCTTTCTTTCTTTCTTTCTTTCTTTCTTTCTTTCTTTCTTTCTTTCTTTCTTTCTTTCTTTCTTTCTTTCTTTCTTTCTTTCTTTCTTTCTTTCTTTCTTTCTTTCCTGTCTATCCTATGTTATTTTCTTTTTTCCTTACTCTATCTATCTATCGATCTCTATCTCTCTCTCTCTCTCTCTCTCTCTCTCTCTCTGTCTGTCTGTCTGTCTTTTTTATAGTCTGTCCTTTTCTTTTCTTCTCTCATTCTGGTCCATATCTCATATGTGAACATTTATGTTTTTCTTTTTGCCAGACTGGCTGTCATAATACACTTCATGTATCCTCTAGTAAGTCATTTTGGTCAGGCGGCATCAGTCCAGGAAATGTGCACATAACTTATGGTTCCTTTATCTTTGGCTGGTCCTGTTTGTCTCGCACACTTTCATTTCATAACTCACAGTGTAATCCTCTGATTTCCCCTCACCTCCTGGAATTTCACTCTTCTCTGAGTAGCTGGGTCATCACTCATCTCTTCATCTAGCACTCCAGTTTTGCCATTTGTCACTCTCATGAGCGCAGTTTTTTCAGGGGACTTCTCTCCAATCTATGGCTGAGTTTAAATCAGCGTAATTACAGTGTCCGTGTTCCCCCTGCCTTGTAAAGGTGTTGATTGCACCAGTCCCTTATTTTCCGGCTCATTTTGCACCCACCTCAGCATGTCTGCCTTCCCTGATGCCTTGTGGCTCTGGAAAAAAAACAGAAAAGGAAAAAAAGACCCCATGTTTTACAGTCCAGGAATGCAGAGGCACAGGGAAAGCTGGAGGGTGACAAAAAGAGCCCTTTACAAAGCCAGATCACTGTCTTACAGGACTCAAAAAGTTTGTTTATTTGTACCTATTTATTGTAGCAGTTCAGTTTGAACCTTTTTTTAGTTTGTTTTGCCTGGTGGCCTTCTTTTGTTTGCTCCAGTGTCCGTAGTTTCTCTCGGGAGATTGTAACTGCCATTCTTGCCACTTTCCCGTACTTTAGTCCATTGCAGTCTGGTGGAATTTGTTTGTCTTTGTTGGTTTGTTGGTTTTAGTCCCAGGGTTTGCGTATTAAGGGTTAATGAGGCCAAGCACTGATAAACGGACTGATACAGTGTTGATAGATAGCGCTGTTTAACACTGCCAGTCCAACAGCCAGAAACCAGACCACTCCTGAGACCATTTGCCTCAGTACTATTTTGGTTTTTGGCCTCTGTTGAACATAAAATAGGTTGTAAAATATGATTAACTTTCTAATTTAATGCAAAATGCATTTTCCTCATTAAGGCAGGAACGGCAGCATTATTATGATTATAGTGTTGGAAAACCACTTCAAGCCGGAAATCTCAATCTCAAATTATTAAGCTGTGCTATAGATCTTTTTAAAGGTATATTCCTGGTTTATTACAAGTAAAGCGCGATGGATTTTGTGGCATAATTTTGATTACCACAAAAATAATAATAATAATAATAATTTAGACTCATCTGTTATGTTGAGACATTTGCAGTTGAAGTAAAAGGAGACCCTTTTTGAGGATTTAAAAGCAGAAATATGAAGCATTTTATAAAAGCACATAAATTTATTCTAAAATGTAAGCTGTGAAGTTGTTCTTGTAATTTTTACAGTCACTTTAAGTTGCAAAGTTGGATAATTAAAAATCATGTTAACGCGCATATCATTTAAGTCTTATGGCTAAGCTGTTAAAACCATGATTAATTTTATGTTTCAGATTGGTCCATTTTAGAGATGTAACAGTATGAAAATTTCTTATCATGATTATAGTGACCTAAATTATCATAGTTATCAGTATTATCACTGTATTGTTAAAATGTGCTGGATACATTCAAAAAGTACAGACACATAATGATGTCTGGATTTTAAATGACAACATGACTGACAGCAGTTTATCTAATAGCATGTACGAAATGTTCAATTAAAGCTTTTTCATAAAATGGTAAACCTCACATTTCAGCATTCAAATAAAGAAAAGGGTTAATTCAAAATGATAATTGATTAATAAATGATTATATGGAATTTTATCATGATTTATCGTCAAACCGGTAATCGTTCCATTCCTAGTCCATTTTACTTCCTTCCCAAGTTTCTCACTGTGACCCAGATCTTCCTTAAACTTAAACGCAGCAGAACTGGTTCCCTATAACTTCAAAAACGAGAAAGTTTAGTGATCCCCGGCTTCTCTGTTCCTCAGCAGGCGTCCCAAACCAGCCAGTATTTTACGTGGCATGATGATGAGACCGTTTTCTCATGAGACCAGCTTATGACTTTTTTCAAGGTCAGAGGTGAAAGAGCAGAGAGAGAAAAGATAAATATTGTTAGAGGGGCTCCTTTAAACCACCGTATTAGTTGCATGCTTTGCTTTCCTGCACCGCTTTGTATGTTTACACTGAAGAT
This sequence comes from Cyprinus carpio, assembly GCF_018340385.1. Taxonomy (NCBI): domain Eukaryota; kingdom Metazoa; phylum Chordata; class Actinopteri; order Cypriniformes; family Cyprinidae; genus Cyprinus; species Cyprinus carpio. The sequence continues at coordinate 14,029,406 of NC_056586.1, forward strand.
CATTGAGGGGCTCAAGTGTGGCGTCCATGGTAATTACGTTACAGTGATTCTTGGTGTCGAGACAGATCATTCGAGGCTGAGAGTCACGTCCTGCTGTGTCGGACCCATTTATAGTCTCTTTTTAGTCCATGCATTATGAATCAACAGTGTTTACAATGGGAAAATGTGATGGAATTCACCAATTTCACAGGTCTCACAGGAGTTTTCTGAATCACTAACAAAGCAAAACAAATTCAAGTGTGAAAATGCCTAGTATGATTTCTGTGAGATCATCCACACTCAATCTTTCTTGCTTTCTCTCTCTCTCAGGACTATCTTGGCTGCATTATTGACTGTGGCGACTTGCCCCTCAAACCCGAGGAGGTCAGCACCCTCTTCTGCAACATCGAGGACATCTATGAGTTTAACAGGTGGGTGTCTTCTTTCTTTTAAAACTCTGGTGGTTGAGATGTCCGTCTGGGTGGTAGTGGTGTCTGCTGAGTTTGTCTCAAACACAATGACTGGCTTGGGTCCTGTCTGTCCCACCATGAGGGACAATGTGCAGATGTCTGCCAAAAACGAGTGTACGCCATTTCTGATGCACTCTAGCAGACGTTCCCTGGACTGCTGTAGTTGAACTGGAATGCTCTTCAGGAGACGTTTCCTCAGCCGTCGTCATAACTTAAGCTCTTTTTAAAAGATACGCAGCATAAGGTTTATTACACAGCGAGTTCATGCATGGTCCACCAAACAATTTAGTCAGTCTTGTTATGTGTCTGTTTCACACTGTTTATTGCAAATGACACTCTGTGTTTATTTCAGACTTGTATGCATGGTTTAGCCCAGAGGTTTTCAGTTGGTGGGTTGCTGCTACTTGCCAGTCAGACACCCTGTTTTTACAAAATTCTCTTTTTTTGTTTACCTTCACTCCACATCATCCCCCTAATGCAGTGTCAAAATTGAACGTGGCGCCTTACTGCCAGCACTTGTGGGAAATCATCTTGACTGTGTTGAAAACAGAAAATCTTAAAAACTCTTGGGTGTCCTCATGACACTATTATTTATTAAAACTTCCTTTAATAAAATGGCAGGACTTTTTTTTCCCATCGCAGCTGCTTTTGGCCTCTGCTTGAGATTGCATTGGCATGTAGTGAGCAGAATGAATTATTCGTTTTTAAGAAAGCCATTCTAAGAGAGATAGTTCACTCATAAATAAAAGATCTTTATTAATTTACAGTTTGTAGTGACCACAGGCTGTCAAGCTCAAAAAATGACAACAACAAAAAAAAAGCACCATATACAGTTAGTAGTCCATATGACTACACTACTTTTACAAAAGTTTTGGTCTGTAAGTTTTTGTTTTGTCTCTAAATTTCTCTATTTTATTTATTTATTTTGTATGTTGTGTGTTTAAAGTGCCTTATACTCACCAAGGCTGCAATTATTTTATCAAAAATAGAATAAAAACAGTAAAATTGTGAAATATTATAGCAATTTAAAGTAACTGTCTTCTATGTGAATATATTTTAAAATGTTATTTATTCCTGTGATTGCAAAGCTGAATTTTCAGCATCATTACTGCAGTCTTCAGTGTCAAATGATCTTTCAGAAACCATTCTGATATGCTGATTTGCTGCTTAAGATACATTTTTTATTATTATGAATGTTGAAAACAGTTTTGCTGCTTAATAATTTGGAAACCATGATGCATAGTTTTTTTTGTTTTTTTTTTAGGATTCTTTAATGAGTAGAAAGTTCAAAAGAAGTTTGAAACAGCATTTTTTTTAAAATACAAATCTTTTGTAACGTTGGAAATATCTTTACTGTCACTTTTATCAAATTAATGTGTCCTTGTTGAATTAAAGTATTCATTCCTTTGTATAAAAAATTCCAAACCTTCGAACAGTAGTGTATATATTCCAATTCATCTGAAGCCACATGCTATATTTACATGATTTATAGACTGAAATTTAAGTCACTCTGAAATCATATCATTCATTTAACTCAGCACACAGCTCTCAAATCATATGAGAATGAATAATGACTGAAATTTGGTCAGTTCATCCCACAAAGCTTTGTGTTTATGGAAAACAGGGAGTTGGAAATTATTCAGTATGTCTCTGATTGTGTTTGGAGAAAGAATAACAGCATGTGGGTTTGGAACGGCAATGATGGTGAGTAAATGATGACAGAATTTTCATTTCTGAGTGAACTACCCCTTTAAATCAGCTCTCTAGTTGTTAAGACTATATAAAATGAATGACTGACCTTGTTTTTCCTCCCTTTCTTAAATTTTAAAGACACAAAGGCTCTCTCTTTGTCAGTTCTTACTCTTAAAAGTCCTCTGCTCATCGCTGTGGAATGTAGCCCCTGTATGCAGACTTGATTCTGTTGAGTCTACTTTCTTGGCACCGGTCAGAGCTTTAGGACACATACAGATGTCATTTTCCTCTTAGCCAAAGCAGCCGTGCTCCGAGGTAGAGCTCCAGCCCCTGTGGCGAACGAGCCACACATGACCTGTCAGAAAGTGAGGGTGCAGCCAAGCGAGCAGTGCATCCTGGGACAGCAGACAGGACTTATTTTGTTCCCAAAGACATCTGTCCAGTTATAGTGAAGCATTGTAAACTGTGCCTTTTCACTGGAAAGCTGCATTTGTCATGTACAGCGACTTCAACAGAACAGGCTGTTTTGCTGGCCTGGGAATCTTCTCTCTATTTTGCAGTGATGAAAACATTCCACTGCTGACTCAATCTTGTGTTTTTGCAAAGGTTTCTTTAAAACCTTCTTATCAGTTCATATTGTTCTATCGGTTTATTTTAGCATTTGTAATCGCACCCATTCTGGGGGCCTTTAATGGGTGTTAAAACTTCAGGATCAGCCACATTGCACATTGTCATCTGACCTTTTTTTTAAAAGCCATACTAAATACATAATAAACATACACAAATATATACAGTACCAAATAAAATGTAGACTGCCATTCAAAAGTTTGGGGTCAGTACATTTTTTTTTTTGAGAGAGAGAAATTAATGCTTTTATTCAACAAGGACACATTAAGAAAAAAGGGACAAAAATTACAGCTAGATTTAAAATGACATACAATACAAATATTCTGCTCAAACGTGATATCTCCTTGGTAACCAAGCACACTAACATAAAAAACAAAACTTTTTCCCCCACCATCACATCATAAATGTGGGACAGTCATATTTTTTTGAAAAATTAAATAATTTTCATAGTATTTTATTTTTATTGAAATAAATAATATTCATGTATATTATTTCACTTTTTATTTTTTTGTATGAGCTTCCAAATCAGTTTAAATAGCCTAATTTTCTTCATATAACCCCAACGAAAGTTGAAATTTGTTGCTTAAAAAAAATCAACTAATGGGTCATAAAAGATTCATAAAAATGGGACACCCCATAGTCTCATGTAGCAAATACACATCAAGTGCACCATTTCAGACAGGACCATTGAGAGACATTTAACTGGCCAGACAGATTTCCTCCATTAAGTGAGATAGCAACAACATTTACCGCTTTTATGTGCTCTTATGAGGTCTCAGTCTGTCACCATACCATGCTTTCTTTGAATTAATTTTGGATTCTAATACACCTTAATGCTGAGAATAAGGAGTATTCGTTTCTTAATAAAGACAAATCTGGTTTTCCCTAAAGCACACATCTCACTGTCCTCGTGTCTGCTCACTGTCTCACTGTCTGCTTTGATCTCATTTGAGAGAAATGAGGGGTGTAGATTTGTCTTGAGGATTTGTATATTACATAAAAAAGAAGAATGACTGTGAGAATTTTCCCCATCATAGGATGCTGTGTCTCCAGCAAAAATAAAGGCTTGACTGCTGTGAGAAATACGAGCTAGATGAAAGGAACCGTAATGCAGCTAACTTCTGTTTGTTATACACACCATGTTAATAAATGAGTGGTGGGAGGAGTAGGACAAAAGAAAGGGATGATATGAGGAGCAGAGTATGAATCAAGACAAGACTACAACTTATGAGTTGAGTCCAAAAAACGTGAAGGGTAACCTGAAGACTGAATGGGACAAAGGGAATTGCGTTTTTTACATTCAGGGCCTCCTGCAGGTAACTCCCTGTTTCTGGTCATAACTCCTGAAAATTATTAAGTAAGACTTTTTCATTTTTTGCCTGGTGTTTATTGTAGTCTGTTGTGTGGTTTTACAACATGGTTTGGTAGCCAATTCTGACACGGTCAAAGGCAAAGAAGAACCAGGGAAAGTATTTAGAATGAATGTAGCACAAATATTTCAAGTCTCAAACTATTGGTCTGCCAACACTTTGCTGGGATTTGAATAAAGGGGCCAAAACCTCACAAGATTTGCCAAGATCTAATTGAATCCAACTTATTTACTACAGTTCGTACAAGAAATCAGATACTTGTGGCTTTGAATCAAACAGTAAGATCTTTATTGTTTTACAGTTCCAAATTATGAAACTATGTGTTGTTATTGTGCTACACCTTTTCAAGACAATCAAGTCATCATTCAGGAACATCCCATTCCTACAGGCACCTCGAACACCAAGCTCTTTGGACAATCCAAGAAAGCATGCATGAACTCCGTTCAATTTCCTTTATAACCACAGTGGAGGCCCCCTACCACAAAGGTCAGCCACTAAATGAATTTTGTCTTCAGAGGGGGAGAGAGGATGATGAAGGCTGGAGTGCTGCGGTTTCCTTCCGAACTTTTCCCCTCAGCCACACGAAGGGAAGTCCATAGTGTTTAGAAAGCGTCACATTGTTTTCTTTGATGATATGGAAGGAGGGGTTCCCTCGAGTCTGACCAGCCTGGCGGTCTGGGAAACTCTTGGGATTTTTGCTAATGGACTGAATGAAATACGGCGTGCCTGGTTGAGCTGTCATATAGCTTTCATTCAACCCTTCCTTCAAAACTCATACTCGGTTGAAAAAGTCCCACCGGCCACAAGAGATCATATCAGCTCCATAACACTGTGGGAAAATCCATTTGATTCCATCTCATGTTTGAGTTACAATAGAGATTTTTTCACTAAACCAAGCCCAAGCTTCCTTTATTGGCTTCCAGACACGGTTACTAGTCAATATAATTAAAATTTAATGTTTTTCATTGATTTACTACCTGAAATGAGCCTTTTTCCCACTGCATTCTGCATTCCCCGAATACAGAAACTCTGTGTAGAAAGGTTTTCAATTTTGACTGTGTGGATATTGGGGCATGTTTGGAGGAAATCGAGGCAAAATGAGAAGTTTCCCCATCTGTGTGCATTTAAGCAATGGTTTGTTCTAAATGATAAAAAAAGAAATGAATGCTGTTTGGAAATGCAGGCTGGAGTTGGAGCCCATTCCAGTCAGGAGTGTCCTCTTGAAACTCCAGTCCCAGATGTTTCCTCAGAAAGGGAATAACATAATTTAGACAAAGAAGCTGTTCAAGTCTCATGTCAGAAAACTGTTCTTCATATGCCACTCAGTGGACTTTTCAGCTTGCAAATGCTTGTGAGAATATGTGAGCAGGAATATATGTGTTATGCACCAAAACTTACTAGATTCTTTTTTTACAGTGAGCTTTTGGAAGATCTGGAACGTAGTCCACATGCGGCAGCCATAGCAGAGTGCTTTGTGGAGAGGGTAAGCACATGACTAAGTAAAATATACATGCTGCTCCTTCCACGCAAAACACATATCTCAACACAAGGAGATTGTGTTTTAATGCACGTCATTCTAGGAATGTTTTCTAAGGAAAATCCAGTTTTGTTAATTTGTAATGTTGGGGCCCTCGCTTAGCAGTATGGCAGAAGCACAACAGATGGACTCTCTGAAATGAAATCTAAACATCAGCTAAATAGCGTTGAACTTTTAACACATGCACACGTCAGCTAAGTGCATTTGCAGACACTTTTGGCGTTCTTGTCTTCACACCACAATGACACAACAATGACCAGACAAGCCTGGGATGGGAACCAGACAAGGACATCATTGTTTGGAGTGCTAGAGAGGTTAAATGTGCTCATGGCTCTTTCTGCAATGATTTGTTTCATGGTTTGGAAGAAGAAAATCAGTCTGTACCTTTAAATCGCCTGAGGCTGTGTCTCAAGACCCAATGTTTACCTCCTGCTGAAACAGCCACTGTTAGGATCAGTTAGCGCTGGCCTAGGAAGCAGAAAGTACATTCGATTAAGCCATTACTGGTGGGTTATTTTGAGGGTTTAGCTCAATTTAACCTTTTCTAATGTTGCAGAGTCTCAAAGTCAAGTTTTTTTCCCATAATCTCTGCAATGTCAAAAAAAATGCAATTTGTTCCAAATCAAGCAGTGCCTCTAGACTTGATATCAGGCTCCAAATAGAGCACATATTAGATGTGTTTACATGCTCGTACAGATGTAGTTCAGTGACTGTAACTCTGCATCTGCTGCGCTGCCCATATCTGGTCAGATCTGGGTATATTGGCCATTTCCAGAGCAGATGATGGGGTTCACTTGATTGGCTTGTTCTGGCACTGCTTCTGTTTTTAGTACACAAACATTTAGTGGAAAAATCTCACACATACTGCCAAGTGAATGCCAGTCTAGATTGTGCCATTTTTAATCGTCTGATATATTTTTGTCTGGTTTCATAACCCTGAATTCTCTGTATATGTTTGATGTCCATAGTTAGGAGTGTACTTTTGTTAATAGAATGAAATCTATTGAGAATATAATTAAATCTATTGAGAATCTTTGAAATCACTGTAACAATAATTTATGATTTTTGTATTATTTTTTTTTTAGAGTGAAGCTTTTGACATTTATACCATATACTGCATGAATTACCCCAAGTAAGTGAAAAATATTTCTAATTCTCTGATATGATCACTATGTTCAAAAATGTTTGTGTGTGCGTGAATTAAATTAATACTTTTATTATTATTTATTTATTTTATTATTATTATTTATTATGATTCATTAAAAATGACAGTAAAGACATTTAGCATGTATTTCTGAAAAAAATTTAATGATGCTGAAAATTAAGCATTGTCATCACAAGAATAAATTACATTTTGAAATACATTCAAATAATATGCAATAATATTTCTGAATATCATAATAATAATAATAATAATAATAATAATAATAATAATAATAATAATAATAATAATAATAATAATAATAATAATAATAATTGCATCAAATAAATGCAACCTTGTTGAGCATTAGAGAGTTCTTTCATAAACACTGTAAAATTCTTACTGGCCCCAATTTATTTTCAGTCATTTCTGAACAGTTCTGACAAATGACAACTGAATTTATTCTACATTTATTTAATTATAATTTATTTATATGTATAAAACATTTTGATCTGCCAAAAGTTAAAAATCTTAATTGCCCTACATTTATCCCTGACAACTCTGTTGCATAATGATACAAGAAGGTTGCATTTTTATGGACAATTTAATTAGAATCATGTGATGTACATGTCAACCACAGTTATGCACAGTATAGGCATGTAAGATATTTTTGATGAATGTCATGTGGTTTTTATTAGTCTGTGTTAGATATGTCTAGTAGAAAAAGTAGATGTATCAGAGGCAAACATGCTTGGGTAATGACTACTTGGAAATACTTTTCAGCTCCTCTCTTAGTATTCCCATGGGTCTCTGGTACAGCAGCACCAGATGTTCTGCTAGAGGTGATTCTGATCCACCTTTAGAGATTTAGCTGTTGTATATTAATACAATAACTCTGCAGTTATTAAAATCATTTTTATTATACATATTTTACATAGCTGTTTTTATTATATATGCATCAAATTGTGGGAAAACTGTGAGTTTCAGCAAGAACAAAATACACTTTGTTTGAAAATGGAAGAAACTGGTTACACAAAAAAAAAAAAAAATCTTTTGAATTGCATTTAGAATTTAGAAACTCTATGTGAGAAGTGAGTTAGTGTTTTTTTTAGTACATTTGTAGATTTACAGTGGCCATCAGCTGAATCCATTACCACAGGGTAAGATAAAGTGCTGTCAGGCAAAGCTGCCAAACTGATAAGTCTCCCAGTAGACCACCCTGCTTAAATGTCTTCCTCTCTGTATCCATCCAGCTCAGTAACAGTCCTGCGGGACTGCATGAAGAACGAGAGCCTGGTGCGCTTCTTCCAGGAAAGGCAGGCCACTCTGTGTCACTCATTGCCTCTAGAGACTTACCTGCTGAAACCAGTGCAAAGAATTCTTAAATATCATCTCCTGCTGCAGGTCAGTGGAGAACAATGCTTTGACAGTAGTACTGATTTTAGATCTTATCCCTTTTTGGTTTTTATATTTTGGTTTTTCTCAAAATGATATGTTTTTTGCTGGAAGATGGTGTAGCTATGGCATCTACTAGCATGGGCAAATGGGGCCATGCTAGTAAACATTAAAACAGACGTTAAAGGATTAGTTCCCTTTCAGAATAAAAAAATAATTTAGTAATAATTTACTCACCCCCATGTCGTCTGAGATGTTCATGTTTTTCTGTCTTCAGTCACAAATAAATTAAGGTTATTGAGGAAAACGTTCCAGGATTTTTCTCCGTATAATGGACTTCAATGGGAACCAATGGGCTGAAGGTCCAAATTGCAGTTTCAGTGCAGCTTCAAATCCCAGTCGAGTTTCAGTGCGGCTACATGATCCCAGCCGAGGAATAAAAAAAGGTTAAACGACAATGTCGGTCGATTTTGAAGTTGGAGGAGAAAATGAGATGGAGTTTTTGCCCTACCCTACCTTTCTGAACCAGAGTACATAGAGGAAGAGCAAACCGCACTTGACCTTTCCAACGGGATTACATAATACTTTAAGATGCGCATATGCAAGCAGAGCTAGTGCCAGACGAGCATTTGTGGTTAAAAAGTATTTAAATGTTTATTGTTTTTAAGAAAATGGCCAATGGTTTGACTAGATAAGACCCTTTTTCCTCAGTTGGGATCGCCCTTTGAAGCTGCACTGAAACTGCAATTTGTACCTTCAACCGTTTGGTAACTGTTGAAGTCCACTATATAAACAAAAATACTTGGATGTTTTCCTCAAAAACCTACATTTCTTTTCGACTGAAGAAAGAAAGACATGAACATCTTGGATGGCATGAGGGTGAGTACTAGTGATGGGAAACCGAGGCTTTCTGAACCGTTTGGGGCTTTCATGAAATTGTGCCGAAAACGGTTCATTAGTCAAAGCTTTTAACACAGTGTGCATTAGCGACATCTGGTGGTCAGACTTGAGCTGTGTCCTAAACCACTCCCTATCCACTATATAGTGCACTATATCGGGTGTCAGCCATTTTGTAGTGATGTCCAAATTCTGAGTGAACGACTTGTCCACTACTTTTTACCCACAATTCATTCTGATTTCGAGTGTACAACCTATGTACACTCCTTGAAGCACTATTTCCCACAATCCAATGCGGAGAACCGACGAGCTGGAAGCGAGAGCGGGAGAGAGCGAGTTTGAATGAGAAACGCCGTTTATATCTTTATTATTTCTGCTTTAACGTTTATTTCATACAATTATTTATATTAAAATATGTTATGTAGACAATAACTCAGTTTAATATTTGACTAATTTACTGAGGTGGTATCGATGTTAACTTACAAAAATGATGATAATTTGGTGGATAATTTAAAAATGTCAAATTAATGGTCGCCTGAGGGCGCTCCACGACCATTATCTTATCTGAGCCCAAAACGCTGCTCGGGAGAGTGTCAAGATCGTCAAGATACTAAAAATAATAAATACATAAAATTATGAACATGTGTTCATGTCTGTTTATTTTTGTTCTCAGTATTTTATTAGTATTTAATGATTATGAACATTACAAAACAAATTAATAATGTACCATATATAAAACCACAAAGCTGACGCGGAGGTATGTATAATTACAATATAAAGTCATTTTGAGTGTTATTGCTATTAATATTATTTTCTAAAATAAGGTACATGTGATGTAAAAGAACATATGACAATGTTTTTGCAACCGCTCCAAGTCTCACGCGCAGTGCATACATCACCGTCCGAATCCGTTCACTTATTTGTTCACTCCTCCTTACTGATATAGTGCACTCAACTGACATACACTATGTAGGGATTTGTAAATGAGTGAGCGATTTCGGACACAGCTTTGGTTTCTCCACCAAATCTAACAAAACATTGCTGAGCAGAGGATGGTTTGAAAATGTTTTTAATCTGTGCCAGCTCATGTCATGCGTAGTCCGGTCAACGGATTCACATATTGATCAATAATATAATATATACAAGTGTGTGATTATAATTAATAATTGATGTGAGTAGTAGCAAAAATATTTTGGGTGAGCTTTTCGGGGTCTTTGAGACCCCAGCTATAGAACATGATAAAATGCAAGTGAGGTGTGATGTGCATTCAGTTTCTGTCTGGTGTTGAGTTTATTCTAAACTATTATACTGAATCCCAAATAAGTGTACACCCACACAACCAAGTCAATGTAAAGTCAAACACTTTACAGCTGATCAGTTGTCGCCCCCTTGTGGTAGGAACTATCCAAACACTTTGATAAAAGTGATCCAGGGTATGAGGTGGTCGAAGATGCCATTATAACCATGACAGCAGTTGCCTGGTACATCAATGACATGAAGAGGAAACAGGAACATGCAGTCAGACTGCAGGTAATTCCACCCATCAAATGCTACCTATGACTTTTTACAGAATCTAATATTCTGTAACTATTAGATTTTGATGTATTTAATTCTGTTGCAAATGTTACTTCTTTTTTTTTTAAAGGAGATTGAGAGCTTGTTGCTGAACTGGACTGGGCCTGATCTCAGTGGTTTTGGAGAGCTGGTACTTGAAGGTTCCTTCCGGGTTCAGCGTGTGAAAAAGGAAAGAGCATTCTTTCTTTTTGACAGAATGCTTCTCATTGCCAAGAAGAGGTCGGATCATTTTATATACAGCACTCACATCTTTGTAAGTCATCATCATTTGTCATCAGATTTCAGTTTTTTTTCTAAATCTACTGTATATCTACAGCAGGAGTGAAGCATTTCACTTAAAGCATTTGGGATGTGCAAGCCTCATGTTTTTCTCTTTCTCCCTCTCATTTTCAAGTGCTGTAATCTGCTCTTAGTGGAAAACATGAAGGATCCCCTCTGTTTTAAGGTGTCTGACCAAACAATCCCAAAACAGCAGCACATTGTTCAGGTAAAAGATTTAAAATGCACAACAGACAGACATAACTTCATTACTGAACCATTTTGTAGATGCATTACTTGGTATTTGTTTGTAACCACTGAATAAAAGTAATGAAAAGACACTTTTTGTAATGTGTATTGCTAAAAACCTTACTATACATCACTTAAGGCTAAAAACCAGGAGGAGAAGCGGCTGTGGCTACATTACCTCAAAAGGATGATTGTGGAAAACCATCCTGCATCCTTACCCCAGAAAGTAAGAGTTTTTTATAGGTCAAACTGTGCATCATTATATCAAGGATAATGTACAGTCAGAAAAACTGACCAACATTTTGAGATGTGGACTCACGTTCACTTAAAGTTATACATAGTTCACACAGTTCACAGAAGGACACCAGAGCACTACATATCTATTTATAACATGTTTTCCAGGCAAGGCAGGTACTTGGTGACAACTTCTGTCAGTGTAAGTATTCTTTGCATTTTTGTCATTTTGAACTGTTGCTTGTGGCAATTATTGTGACTTGTTGTGGAGTATTCATGTTATGTACCATACTCAGCCCCACAGTTTGATCAGGAGCCAATAAGAAAACCAATGCCTTCTCCACGACTGGATGTTGTTCATAACTACCACAGAGGAAGAAGGCAATCAGGTCTGGCATGTAGCATTCATTAGAATAACTTAAAATGCCAACCTGCAGTAATTCAAATTCTCATAAAAGTGAACTTCGTAACTCCTGACAGAGCCACCAGAGTTCATCTACACCCCAGAGAAAGCCAAGAAAAGCCTTCCACTCCTCCTAGAGGGTAACCTGCCATACAAGCGTGGGAGGAGACAGTCTGGTGAATATAATCTAATCTCAGATTTTTAAAACAAGCATAAAATGTAGTTCTAAAGATATTTTGAGTTATATTCACAGCTGCACAATTATATCTTTTTATAGCATTTTAAATGTTTATTATTGTACACTGAACAAAATTATAAATGCTACACTTTTGTTTTTGCCCCCATTTTTCATGAGCTGAACTCAAAGATCTAAGACTTTTTCTATGTACACAAAAGGTCTATTTCTCTCAAATATTGTTCACAAATCTGTCTAAATCTGTGTTAGTGAGCACTTCTCCTTTGCCGAGATAATCCATCCACCTCACAGGTGGGGCAGATCAAGATGCTGATTAGACAGCATCATTATTGCACAGGTGTGCCTTAGACTGGCCACAATAAAAGCCCACTCTAAAATGTGCAGTTTTATCGCACAGCACAATGCCACAGATGTCGCAAGTTTTGAGGGAGTGTGCAATTGGGATGCTGACTGCAGGAATGTCCACCAGAGCTGCTGCCCGTGAATTGAATGTTCATTTCTCTACCATAAGCTGTCTCCAAAGGCATTTTAGAGAATTTGGCAGTACATCCAATCGGCCTCACAACCACAGACCACATGTAACCTCACCAGCCCAGGACCTCCACATCCAGCATCTTCACCTCCAAGATCGTCTGAGACCAGCCACCCGGACAGCTGCTGCAAAAATCGGTTTCCATAACCAAATAATTTCTGCACAAACTGTCAGAAACCATCTCAGGGAAGCTTATCTGCATGCTCGTCGTACTCATCAGGGTCTCGACCTGACTGCAGTTCGTTGTCATAACCGACTTGAGTGGGCAAATGCTCACATTCGATGGCATCTGGCACTTTGGAGAGGTGTTCTCTTCACGGATGAATCTCGGTTTTCACTGTACAAGGCAGATGGCAGACAGTGTATATGGAGTTGTGTTGGTGAGCGGTTTGCTGATGTCATCGTTGTGGATCAAGTGGCCCATGGTGGCAGTGGGGTTATGGTATGGGCAGGCGTATGTTATGGACAATGAACACAGGTGCATTTTATTTACAGGTGCAGATACTGTGATGAGATCCTGAGGCCCATTGTTGTGCCATTCATCCATGAACATCACCTTATGTTGCAGCATGATAATGCACAGCCCCATGTTGCAAGGATCTGTACACAATTCCTGGAAGCTGAAAACATCCCAGTTCTTGCATGGCCAGCATACTCACCAGACATGTCACCCGTTGAGCATGTTTGGGATGCTCTGGATCAGCGTATACGACAGCGTGTTCCAGTTCCTGCCAATATCCATCAGCTTCACACAGCCATTGAAGAGGAGTGGACCAACATTCCACAATCAACAACCTGATCAACTCTATGCGAAGGAGATGTGTTGCACTGCGTGAGGCAAATGATGGTCACACCAGATACTGACTGGTTTTCGGACCAGCCGGACCCCCAATACAGTAAAACTGCACATTTTAGAGTGGCCTTTTATTGTGGCCAGCCTAAGGCACACCTGTGCAATAATCATGCTTTCTAATCAGCATCTTGATCTGCCACACCTGTGAGGTGGATGGATTATCTCGGCAAAGGAGAAGTGCTCACTAACACAGATTTAGATAGATTTGTGAACAATATTTGAGAAAAATAGGCCTTTTGTGTACATAGAAAAAGTCTTAGATCTTTGAGTTCAGCTAATGAAAAATGGGGGCAAAAACAAGTGTTGCGTTTATAATTTTGTTCAGTGTATATGTTTATTATCTATTTAGTGTTGTTTGTTAAGTTATATTGATGCCAGCACCTAATTATTCTTGTATTATTGTACTTTGGCAAAAAAAAAAAAAAAAAAAAAAACGTTTCTAAAGTTTAAAGTCTAAAATCTAATCTTTATGTGCCTAGCTCCTGCCAAAGATATAGAAGCTGCGTTCCAGCAAAATGGTGAGTGTGGACTTTAGATCTTTAACTTTCTATCATTTTATGTTATCTTGTTGGTCTTTCATCAGTAATGATATTGTTTCAAAAGTGAATGTGAAAAAGTAAACATTTTAAAACACTTAAAAAAAAATAAAACAATTTTTGTTTTCTTTTTTGTCTTTTTCCAATCTCCCATGGTTCCACTGCTCATGGAATCCAGGTTCTTTAAAGGTGTGAGAGAATTTAATTTTCTTCCATTAAACATTATATTTCATACAGCCTAAATTATATATTTTTTGCAACATAATGCAACCTTGAATCAATATGTTTTGTTTAAACGTTTGGTGTCACATGTTATTCAAAAGTCCAAAATTACATAATTTAAATTTCTGTGCATCTATGCTTCTATCCATTTAATGGGTTTTCAGGCTGGCAGTGAAGGGGAGTTGTGCCCACAGGCTGATCGCATGGGCTCTTCATGCAGTACCAGTACTCTGGCATCCTCTGTCATTGAAGTTGAATCTGGACATGATGATTTGGCTCTATGTCAGGATGAGGATGACATGACCCCACTCCCTCCACCACCAACACTGTCCATTACTGAAGAAATCATGCAGTTCATTAACGAGAGCCGTGCTCGACAAGCCATGGCTGATTTAACATCTGAAGTGGTACATATAGCACAAAAACATTTTGACACCTCAAACCAAGACAGTAATTGCTATAGTAACTCAACACAATGTTTTATTGCTATGGCTATACACACTGACATCAGTGATTAGTTATAGTTATAAGAAAATGGCATTTTAATTTTTTTTTTCCATTGTGTCAGTTGACTCCAGAGTCCCTGGAAGGCCAGCCATTGGAGGCACAGCATTTAGATGAGTCCAAACCACTAATAGCTGAGGTGGATGAAAATAAACATCAGACCAATGATACCAAAAGATCTGAGGCAGAAGAAACTCTGATAGATGGGTCAGACAAAAACGAGGACAGCCATCCATCATGTGAAGCAATTGTTGCTCCAACAGAGGAGCTTGAGGAAGCATCATCACTATTGCAGACCTCCAAAGAAGAGAATCAATTGGGAGTGTTCACATTACCAGAGCCTAGTCATAGTGAATCATCCAACCCAGAAATGAAGGCCACAGATGAAAAGGGGGGAAAAGATACTGAAGACTCTGTTAGTAAAAGTGAAGAACCTCATCTATCTGATAATTTGGGGAAAACCACTGATGACACAGCATGTGAGGCTAAGTCAGCTTGTGCTCACATTGCTACTACATTAAAAGCAACTGACAGCTCTCTTGTCCCCAAAGTAGAACCTGAGCAAAAACTAACCAAAAGTGACAAGCAAATTATTGAGAAGATACGCAGCTATTATGAGGCAGCAGAGGCAGGTGTTGAGGAGGGTCAGACAGCACGAAGAAACAGCTTCTCTCATATTCCTGCTGGATTAGTGAAGGATTCTGTGTCTCGATTCAATGTTTGTGTTCACCAAGACAGCCTAATTGAGTCTGAGAGTAGCCCCTCAGGCTGTGTTGAAACTGACACAGCATCTTCATTACTCCCAACATCAGACCAATCTGACCAGACTTTCAACCATGAGGAATTTGCTGATACAGCCATTCCTCATTCAGATGTATTCCAAGAACAAAAAGAATTATTAAACAGCGAGAATGCAAATAAAAAGGATGAAGACATTTGTGAGTTCAATCCCTGTATGAAACTGTGGAAGGAGAAAGAAAGAACTGGCCAAGGCTCTAAAAATAATCTGAAAGTTCCTTTCTCAAAAGAAAAGAGCTGTGGTGAACACACAGATGCTCCTGAGAAAATCAAGACATCCCTAAATTGCACAACAACCCAGATGCAGCATAAACATGACCATTCACAATGCAGTTCTGACACTTCAGACACATCTAATCTGCAGACCACAGAGACTGTGGATACATCTCTTCAGTATGGAAGTAGAACAAGAGCTAGGATGTCCTCTAATGGAAACCTGGATAGCTTTCCCAGTCAGATTAAAGTTGGCCGATGGTCTCGTCATGGTAAGGTGGTAACGTGTAGCCACACCCTTTATGAGGGAATGGAAGAGGTACCAGATTTAGGATTTTTTGAGGGTGGACCAGTCAATCAGTGCTTGGTAGAAAACTCAGAAAAGATTCTTAATAAAGTGCAAATGCTTGCACGCATGTACACAGCGAAAGCAAGCAGCATGAAGGTACCACTACACCAGAAGAAAACACGAGTGAGCAGGGGAACATGGTCAGTGGAGGGAAAAGAGAGCACTTCACCCAAGTCTCGGCAAGTACAGCTGCACCAGGGAGATATAAGAATACTAAATCATCCCACAGGTAAATTCCTTATCCATATATAATTCAGTTATGATCTTGAGTGATATTATTTTACACATTATTTTTAATCTGTGTTTAATAAAATGTTGCCTATTCTTTTGTTGCAGAAGAGTTTTCAGTATCAACACCCACTGAGACTTTTGGTCACATCATTTTAAGGGAGAAGCTGTCTACAACATATCACCAAGAAAATGATTGCAATCTCATTGGGCCCCCAGATGAGATCTCAACAAATGGATCTAATTCACTGTATTTTTCATGTGCTGAATCCTCTGCTACTTCATTAACAACTGTTATTGAATCACAGGTCTCTGTAATATCAGACCATAGAAAAAGCTCCTTAGACAAATGTGAGTCTAAAGTACAAGAGGGAGATCAATCCTTGTCACTTTCAACTTTCTCAGGAACTCAAGTCCAAGCTGAGCCAGAAATACTCTCCAACCTAGCCAGATTTCCATTGGAAAAGCAGGCTGACATTGTACTGCAGTCCGTTCAGGAGAACCATTGTTCTGTGGATAAATCCATTGCAATTAATAGGACTGAAGAAGGACAGACATTGCAAGAAGAGAACCCTGCTTTTGTGAGCAATTCTGGTCAGAGTAGTGAACTTTTTATTGACCCACTTTTCAGTAAACATTGTGAAAAAGAAGAGACTCACAGTGTAGAGGAGAAAAGGGACTTAATTGCACAGCACTGTGAAAGCATATTGTCCATTGATGATAAACGAGATGAAATACATACAGGACATTTGAATTCCAAGCAGGCCTGGGCTGATACTGAAGCCACTAGCATGGAGGAAATAACACCTGTAATGTCCTCTGTTAGTGAAGTAGGTGCATGTCCCCCTTTACAGTCAGCAGCCTCCTCAAAAAACTGTGTTCTAAACACTGTAGTCATCTCTGAAGGATCAGAGCATTCATACCCTTTAGCCCAGTTGCAAGAAGATGCAACTAGCCCTACACAACAGAAGCCTCTGCTTGGTTCATGTGACAAGTGTAGTCCACTGGATGTTAAATCCAAAGAAGACCTGAGCAATATTTCAAAGAGTTTGAGCCCACCCTCTACACCCCCAGTAGGTGGACCTCCTTTGGATGAGCTTCCAAGGTTTACTAGCCAAAGGCCTTCCAATCTACCTTCTGCCACAGGAAAGAGAACTCCCTTCACCAATTGGAATCCATCATCTCCAGCAACTCAAAGGTATTCTGCGAAGCATGTCACAAACTAAGCTGTAGTTATATGGTGTATCCAACTACTATTTAGATTATGCCATTGTAGTTTATATTACACCAGTGTAAGTATTTGATTTCATTTTAATCTGTCTTATCTTGCCTTTCAGAGTGCCACATACTTCATTGCGGACCAAGGAACAGTTTCAGGATACTTCCGCTTCTGGCCTTTCTCCTTACAGACAATCTTTCTCCCAGGCTCTTAATGACAAGCCTTCAAACATTCCTTTTAGTTGTGGACTTCCTTTAGATGCGAAACCACCATCTGCATTTAGTCCAAACCTGCGAATGCGATCACCCTCTCCAAATAGAAGTGCCCAGAACTCCAGACTGTCCTCAACACCCTCGGCTCTTACAAAGTCTCTTGCTGCCTCTTGTATTAGTCAGACAATTTCTCAAACCATGGCCAAGAGAAGTGCACATCTTCAGACTGCTTCCCCACCTGTGAGCTCTTCCCCTCTGCCCACATCTTCTTTAAGGCTAAGGTCACCATCACCTAAACCCATCACCTTGGACTCAAGTGCAGAGTCAGGTTTTAGTAGAACATCCAGCACTGGGGTAGGGAGTCAGCCCCTAAGGTCTTGTCCATCCCCATTCAGATCAAACAGTCTTCCATCTAGTCCATCAACAGTTCAGTCCCCTCCTTCTTACCGTAGTCAACGGTCAATATCCCCTGCACCTCCAGTTAGCCTCCATTCAGCTCTATCTGCTGACAGCCCAAACTCTGCTGCTCTTGAACAGCCTTCTTACACCAGTTTCAATGGTAATAATAACAATAACAACAGTTTAAGTAATAACAGGTGGGCCACTAACCACAAAAAAGCACCACACTCAAATGTGGATGGACTCCCTCATTTTCATGATCCTCAAAGAACAACCTTGCACAATAGGGTGACTTGTTCCTCTCCATCCTCTGAGCCTAGCTCTCGTGTACAGTCCCCTTCTATTTGCTCATTTTTAGTCACCCAAATCTGCTCCCCTCCACCTGCTCCAAACCACTCCAATCATCTGGTAACAAAGCCACCAAATCCCAGAACCCCTAGACAAGGTGGCTTTTTTACCCCTCTGTCTTTGGAAATCTCAAGATCAACATCAGCTTGCTCATTATCTCCCTGTGAGAGCCCCAGAATCACCTCTCCACCTCCTATTGGCATTCCTGCAAATGTATTGGGTGTTGCTAATCCGCAGCCAAGGAATCCTTTAATAACAAATGCATCTTCTCCAACAAAAGTGGAAACAAACTCTACTCAAAGAGGCCCCAGAATCATCTCTCCTACACCAATGGGAACATCTTCATGTTCAACAACCAACTCACAGAGCCAGAGGAGGCTTCGAGGAACCAGTTTGTCCTTTGTTGCTCTAGGGGATAGACCACCCAGTCCAACTAGACACGAACGCAGGTCTTGGGCAGAAAGTGGACGATGGTCAGTGGGTTCAGAATTGGGCTTAATAAGTCCTTGCGGGGGTTCATACAGTGGCAGCCCATCTTCTATCAGCCCTGGCCCTCTTTCACCTGTCAGACTAACAACTGAAAGGACCAGTCATAGTGGAAAGCATTTCACAAGCATTGCCTGGCCAGATGTACATGATATGTTGACAAAATACAACACGGAGCCTAGTACTGAACCTGATGCTTTGTCCTGCACTGAGACAGAGCAAGATGACAAGGAGGTTGCAGAATCTACTTGTAGGAGCACCCTGATCTGTCCCTATGTCGCTCCTGCTAACCCAAATATAAGAGAGAGTCCCATTCAGTGCCCAACTGAGGGAAAAACAGAAGACAGTGTTACTAATCAAGGGTCCAAAACAACATTAAAAACCAGTTATGCCACCACAGTCAACTTGCAGATTGCCGGGAGTGGGAGGATAGCATCCTTTAGCAATGCACAAGTCAGCCTGACTCAGACACTGTCCCCTCTGGCAGACAGCCAGAGCAGGAGAAGGGTCAGCATCAATAGCTGCAACTTCTCAATGCAGAACTGCAAAAGGCTTTGAGTGGTATGCTCCTGAAGTCTAGTATGGTGCCTATTTCTTCAAAGGCACTTTATCTGACACTTTAGGATGTAGCAGAGGAGTCAGCTTAGAGATCCAAATCCACTCCACTCAGAAGGAAAAAAAATCATGGACTATAAAATACGGGTGACAGCCAGTTGCTATGGTCATTGTGTGTGTTTTTTTTATTTTGTTATATTTTTTTTTAACCCTCAACCCTACTTCTTGGCCAAGATACTAGTAAAACATCAATAAAAGACTGCTTTGCTATATTTGACAATGCTTATTTTATTGCATCCAAGACTATGTAATATGCAAATGTATTATATGTAATTGAACTAAAGCCTCTGTCATTAAAGGCTTTCAGTTGGCTGTGATATATAAAGAACTTATTTATGAAGTAGTTGTTTTTTGGCACTTAACTCGTTTTGCACATTTTTCTCGAATGTGGTCCAGACGTGTCTGGAAAATAGTGTGTTTCAGACAAAACATTCTCATTTTTGTTAAAATACATTTTTATTGCCAGTGTTCCATACAAATTTGGTTAATAATACAGTACATTTGAAAACATGGGAACATAAATTGCTGCTTTGATAAAAATCTGATATTTTGCATTGATGAAAATGTTTGCTGTACACCCTGCAAAAGCATTACATAATGCCCAAGAAAAGTATTTTGATGCAGACTAAGATAAGTTAATGGTAATCAAATGGACTCTTGAATTTGTTTTAATTTTTAGTGTATTTTTTAATGTAATGCGTTGTTGATTTGTTAAGGTTCTTGTCACATAATGCATAAGCCAATTAAACATATATCTCAGATTTGTTTACCTGAGGTCTTGCTCCACACCATGCCTGAAATGGTGCAAAGAAAAGAAATGTTCATACCTGCTCTCTGTACTTACTGTCAAAAAACTCCATGATTGTCACACTGTATGGAAAATGTGCTTGCTGTTATTTGTACCTAAATAAAACCTGCATAGTGTAATTCTGTCTGAGCCACTGATTTACCACAACTTTTATTTTTAGTAAAAACAAATGGTATTTTGCTGGAAACAAGTGATATCATGGTAGATATGTCTCGGATAAGGGTAAAAAAAAAAGCATAGGACCAGAAGAAAATCGGAACCATGATGTTTTAGTGCAGCAATAATCAGTTTAGGAGGGTGATTGCAGTATTAAACTTTTCTGTAGTGAGGATTTCACTCCTGTATGTTTCAGCATGACAGACATATGAAGGATTATAAAACGCGTAATTCTCCACGTATTTAATCGCGTTTCTTAAAGAACCACATACATTAAAACTACATCGACTATGCAATTATTAAATAGGCTATGTACACTTGTCAAGTCAACATAACGTAGCTACTTTCAGTTTCGGTGGCTCCTCCACTACAGATATTTAAATGACTCATGAGGGCATCACAGTCCAGCCCAATCACGCGGCAATATAGGCTAAAGATACACTCGCAGTTCACACTCGGCCGAGGTTGTACTACGGCGCTCACGAAGACGGATAGATTTAGTCGATGTCATTTCAGCTGAAAGCGGACAGAGATTCGGCGTTTTGTTATTGTTGTGGTTTTTCCTCGGATTTGTGGCAGATGAAAACACGCTGACGTGTTCTGCAGAATGTTTCCGCCTGAATGTGCAATTCTGTTTGTTGACGTCTTAAACTATTCCCTCCATAAATGTTTGATGAGGTAGGTCGGTGCTGCTACTGCAGTTTTAAAAATAACTCTTGAGTATCTAAATAAATGTTTATGAAAAAAATGAGTTTTTTTCAAATTAAATTATCATCAATAGAAATAGATCAAAATAGGTCTATTAAAAAAAAAACATAATAAATACAAATATTGTTGCATCTTTTCAAGGAATATTCTTGTTGATTTTGTATTATATAATGTATTGTGAAATCTGTATATGTTTTTTTTACCCCCTGTCTTGTTTCTTTAGATTAGAGGCAGAATGTGTCTTCAGCTGTTCTAGCGTGTATCTACTAATAAAAGCCAAACCCTAGTGAGGGGGAAATGTAGCCGCTCAAAGTCCCAGTGTCTTCCTAGGCCTGATGACAGATGTGTTGGGAAGGGAGAGCTGGACATTTGATATGAAGAAAGAGTTGCTCCAATATCCCATGCATTTTACTTCATTATTTCTGTATCTGCTGATCATGTTGACAAGACAGATCAAGTGTCAATGCAGCAAAGAGAGTGTAAAGATGGTGAAAAAGATCGCAACGGAGCTGAGCAAAGTGGTACCAAATGATTTAGCACTACTTTCTGTTTTCACTTCTGAATGGAAAAATTCTTTCTAGTCTGTTCTTACTCTGCTTCTGTTTAAGGTGTGGTTTCTCTCATAACAGAAAAACAACAGCATGCTGTACACTCCAACTCTAGCAGATTATGAGGTATGTGATTTCACACACAATCTTTATTTACCTGTATACTGTTCAAATGTGCTGCCAAAAACCATTTGGCCTGAAGGGGCACTTGAATCTTTGGCATTTGATAGTATCATAACTGTGAGGATAACTGATCAATTTAACTGAATTGCTTTAAAACTGGAGGCTAGAGAGAGTGCTTTTGATCATTTGCATTAATATAAAGGCTAAATGTTTACTCAGTAATATTGTAGGCAGTGATGTTGAAGTTCTGGGCTCATAGATTTTTGTGGAGAACAGCTGGGACATTTTTGTGCTTTGTTTATTTTTTAGTTGACCTTTAGTGTACACACAACTGTAAGTGGAATACATTCTTGCACTCATTAACTGATAAATTTCAAAAAGATTCTAACATTAGTTTCAGTACCATCTGTAGATTATGTTGTATAATTTTATTTCATTATCTATATACAGGCCAGTGTGATTCAGAGTGAGAAAGCACAGATGTCACACTTATCACAAAGTGTTACGGCAAAATATGTAAGATTTATTAAAGGATTAGTTCACTTCCAGAGTAAAAAATTCCTGATAAATTACTCACCCTCATGTCATCCAAAATGTTAAACTCTTTCTTTCTTCAGTCAAAATTTTTTTTTTTTTTTTTGAGTGTACTGTTAAAAAGATAGCATTCTATTTTTAAGTGACTTATTTGATCTTGTTTGTTAATGGACATTTGTGTGGAAGAAACCAGACCAAATTCCAGTTAAAACTGTATAATATTAATATATATATATATATATATATATATATATATATATATATATATATATATATATATATATATATATATATATATATATATATATATATATATATATATATATATTAGGGCTGTCAAATGATTAATCACGATTAATCACATCCAAAATAAAAGTTTTGTTTACATAATATATGTGTGCATACTGTGTATATTTTATTATGTATATATAAATACACACACATAAATTATATATTTAGAAAATATTTACATGTATATACATTTTATATATTTATATTCTTATATTTTATATTATATATAAATATATTTAATATATAAACATAACATATTCTTCTTAAATATATACATGCATGTGTGTGTATTTATATATACATAATAAATATACACAGTATACACACATATATTATGTAAACAAAAACTTTTATTTTGGATGTGATTAATCGTGATTAATCATTTGACAGCCCTAATATATATATATATATATATATATATATATATATATATATATATATATATATATATATATATATATTATGATATTATTGCAAACAGTGTTTATTGAATTTGTCATCAGTAATCAAAATTCCTTCAATTAAAATAAAAATGTTATACAGAGAAATAGGTTTGTGATAGGTTTATTATAGGTTTGCTCTTTTCATTTCATTAGGAATGGTGTTGACTACAATATTATACTTATATACATATTTAATGAAGCCACAAATTCAAATTTTCTGGAGAACTCTGAAAAGGAATAAAACTGACCATTGTCATCTATCAATTCGTTAACAATATAGATATTATTTAAATGGCAATTTTCAAAAAATAATGACTTCTGTAAATAGTATTCTGATTGTTTCAAATAAGCTATTAAGTGTGCGAATATAGTTAAAGCAGGATCCAAAACCAAATCACGATAATCATTCAAATCAAGAACTAGCTTACATTGTTAGATATGTGGCAACCATTTATAAACCCTGACTGAAACTCACCAATCAGATTTAACTAGTTTTGCCAGGACAAATGCCAAAATTTTAAAGTCATTATGTTGTCAAGTTATCAATCAAAAGAGTATTTTGGTACTAGGTTAATAATACTCTTTCTCAGTGATGGTGGAAGTCATCCACTGACAAATTATTTTTCATAAACTACCAAGAAAAATTTAGATAAAGGGTCACACATTTTTTAGAATGTTCTGAAGTCAACCTATTGCTCTTCACAGAATTTTTTTTCGCATTTAACTCCACCTTTCTTTTTTTCAAGATGAAAGAAATATGTACTATTTTTTCTCCCATCTCTAGCCACTGCTTTCTTGATCTAATAAAGACTCCAATTGCTTTTCCTGCATATGTTGTGTTATTTTAGAGTTTATTCATTCATATTCATATTGAAAGTTCCTCTCATAAATAAATCCCAATATCTGATCAGTAATTGGACGCTTTTTCTAATGTAAATGTGCCAATGATGCTCTCATAGAACTTTTTTTTTGGCATATTCAAATCTGCTTCTTGTAGTCAGAACAGGAAAAACACATGAAATCTCATTTTCACAAGCGCAGTACGAACCACATTTGTATTCAGTTTTCTCGAATGTTTTTTTTTTTTCACTTCTGAATAGAAAAATTCTGTCTAGTCTGTTCTTACTCTGCTCCTGTTTAAGGTTTGGTTTCTCTCATAACAGAAAAACGATAGCATGCTCTACACTCCAACTCTAGCAGATTATGAGGTATGGGATTTCACACACAATCTTTAGTATACTGTATACTGTTCATATATGCTGCCAAAAACCATTTGGCCTGAAGGGGCACTTGAATCTTTGGCATTTGATAGTATCATAACTGTGAGGATAACTGATCAATTTAACTGAATTGCTTTAAAACTGGAGGCTAGAGAGAGTGCTTTTGATCATTTGCATTAATATCAATAATATATATATATATATATGCTGGTTATTTTTTACATACTGTAGATAAACAATGTATTTTTGTTGAAAGGTCTGTGCAGTCTTTAAGCCTCACCGCTTCTACAGGCTATTAATTGTTGTCATCTCCTTTAGCAGAACTGCTCCAGGTCTGCGCTTACATGCTTTGCATTGGAAGTGAATGTTTTGTTGGTCGAAATCCAGAGTTTGGCCAAATTTCAGTTTTGGCAACTACCAAGGATCCTCAAGTTGCTGGCGTATAAGGTGAGTTCAATATCTGACATTTAGGATGATCCAGTAATGGTATTTCACAGTAATATTTGTAACAGTTTGTAATGACTTCAAGGCTAGCAAGAAACCAAAGGGATCCACAAGTAAACTTTTCAAATATGTTAATTCAAATAAACATTGTTACATTGCAAAACTGTAGGGATCACAAGATATTTTAAAGGAACATTGAGGTAATACTTATTTAAAATACTATTCTTTATTATTCAGCAGTTATTGAAAATTATTGATTTAATCACAGCCAGTAAAACTAAAAACCATTCAATTCACAATACACAACATAATGTCCAAAGCTGGCAGTGGCAAGTATGTGGAAAGAAACCATGAGAGGAATGGAAACTCAGCGATGGAAGCACACTTTCTAGGGTTGACACACATTCAGACAATGCTATTTTAAGCATAAATGCATGCATTCATACATACATACATAGATGTTTCACCAGATATAATGCAGTCATTAAAAAAAAACATGTTAAAAAAGATTAAAATTTACATATGAACAATATCAATATCACTAAAAATAAAATTGATACTAAGTCTATAACACCAACCTCCTTTTAATGCAAGGAAACAGGCACAAGCATTACTTTTTGAATTGAGAGAACAGTTTCTACCTCTCTTGCAAATCCTGTAGGCTGCTAGCAATTCACCTCATTGTCACACTGATAGTCTCTCACACATTTGTTGTCAGCAGGGCTGTGGTAAAACTGTGAGAATACCTTTTCTTGCCCTCCTGGTTCCCAGACAGTTTAAATTTCTCTGATACCTGGGTGCAGGGGCGTTCCATAGTGATAAGGCACGTACACCTGTTAAATATACAACACCATGTTAAACTTCAACCTGATTCACTGCTGAAATTGTAGATCTGTTCCACAACCTAAGCTGCTTTGTTGTTTACTCTCTACACAGGCAGCTGCCTTTTAAGTAAACATCCTAATCCTAATATTATATGACACTGACTTTGTAATAGTGAGCAACTCATGTCTCAAAAAACAACAATCTTTAAGTAAACTCCACATAAGACATTGCTCATAATTGATTCCAGTTTGATAATTTAATCAAGCATTATAATCTAATAAGCAGCTCTTAAAAATAATGCTTCTTACGTGGGGTGCATGAGACTCTGCTTACAATTAAATCCAATAGATTTTGAAGTTAGCATGTTGAACTTGACACTATAAGTTAAATTCAAATATAACCTAGAAATGTATTAATGAGAATTACACATGCACATATCATAGAACTAAAAAAGGACAAGGAATAAATGCTGTTTCTGATTTTGTGAATCTGGATTACATTGTTTCTGGAATGCTTTATCTTCCAAACACGTTATCTGCTGTGCATTAACCTTACATAATTCCATATTAAGTTTCAGGACAAAATGAAGCCATGCCCAGACTGCGAGCTCTATAAAGAAGAAAAAGCAGAGACTTTTTTGGAAACCTTGCTAAATGTTTTACAACAAATCAATGCTGAAAAAAGCTGTGCTCCAAAGAGGAAAAAGAGACATTTAGAAAGAAAAAAAAAGAAAAGAGAAAACCTTAAGAACATGATTTGAAGGAGCAGCATTGTGGATTCCTGAAGCAGTTCTGGAGGAGTTTCTAAATAGCAAAAGACCATATACCAAGCTGCACACCTACAGTACATATCCATCTGTATATGAACATGCAAAGATATATTTTATTAAATCAATTTTATGGAATATTTGTTACAACAGCCTGTTTTGACAACAAACTAAACCCATGACCACTTTTTGGCTAATAATACAGTTTCTTGATTTGAGAATTACTTCAGTATATTCAACTAAAATAAATTATTTCTGAAGATTTAACTAGTCAAAGGAACCAAAAGCATTAGCCTGGGCCATAAAATGTGATAAGACTTGTTCCTTTTACAAATGTTGACCTTTTGTAACATACCATGCTGAGTCATTAAATAGCCAATAATAAGTGTCCATTATTGGCAAATAAAGTTCTTATGTTATGCTCTCTCGCTGCTCTGTAATTTTGGAAAGGAAAGAGTCTGCTAAAAAAAGAATAATGTGATGCACTTTATGAAAATATCATCCAAAACCAGTGCAAACCAGTGCTCTGTTAACAATGTTGACAAACCGTATAGAATATCCTTCTTTGATTTTGGTAGGGGTTTACCTTGATGATTATCTGTGTCTTGAAATGTCTTGACTTGTTTTATTTAGGCTACCCTGAGATATGTGCAATACAATGAATGTCTTACATGCTTTGTTTGATGAAAGTCACACATAAATCCATAAAGCAACCAAGAATCTGTAGAAAATCCAAACAAATATTTATACTGTGATTCATGTCCACCAGCAAAACTTTATAAAGTTGCTTTAGTCTGAAATGTTTCAAGACAATAATAATAAATAATTTACTGTAATTTGACCTTTACAGATGGTCTGTAACTTTGCAGAAATCA
This sequence comes from Cyprinus carpio, assembly GCF_018340385.1. Classification (NCBI taxonomy): domain Eukaryota; kingdom Metazoa; phylum Chordata; class Actinopteri; order Cypriniformes; family Cyprinidae; genus Cyprinus; species Cyprinus carpio. The sequence goes on from NC_056586.1 coordinate 14,056,684, forward strand.
TGCATGATCACACTACATAATAGCTTTAAATGTATGTCAATAGATAAGGTTAATTGTGCAACATATATTTAACCATTGTTCTACTTAATTGACATGAAAGGAATTTGACAGCCTTCAGGTATTTCAAAGGGCATGTTGCCATGTCAGACTTTGTCAGTCCAAAGATAGTCGTTTCATATCTCTTAACAGTTGAATCTGATTAAATCTTTTTCTGGGTAAAAACACGATAACGTTTACATTTATCAACCGATTTCAGAGGTTTGTTATATACATACAGTTAAAAATAACTTTGCCTCTACACTTGTTGATGTAGTGTAGAAAACTATAAGCTGACTACTTCACCTCCTTATTTAGGGCAGGAGGAGCCCTCAACAAATCACAATACTTGATTTTTAAACCATAAATGTAGTTTGTTAAATATCACAATTTTATTATTCCCAAACAAAAATTAAAACATCAATAAAAACATGCATCAATAATAAAATCCACAGCAGTAGAAAATAGCTCTCCTCAAAATGGCATGGAGGGTCGGGCCTGCTCTTATGCCTACCACCTGTAAGAGACAAAAGAAAACAGAAGAAAGACCCACAGCATACACCGCAAACAAAGAGTAACCTTTAAATCAATATTTCAGTGCCAACCTTCTAGGTAATACTCACCACACAGCAGTGCCACGCCACCCAAATCACCTACACCAGGGGAGGTTAAGTGTCGATGCAGGCCCGGCCCTGTACAAAGCCACTACACACTGCAAGACCTAACAAGAGGAGAGCAATATCAACTTCAGCACAGTTACCCAATCTCAGCGATCAATCCCAAGACCAAACTCCAAATATAATAGATACAGAGAAGATACAGTTATTCAGCATTCCAACAAGGCTCCAACAAAGTCAGCTCATTGCTCAAGGTACTGCAGCAATAAATGTTTGCCTGCCCCGCTTTCCTGACAGTGTAAAACCACTTAATAAATCAGCCTATACGAAAGGATAAAAACTGCACGTCAAGCACAAGGATTAAGGCTGCACGTCGAGCACAAAAGTTAAAAGGCTGCACATCGAGAACCAGAGTTGAGTGGCTGAATGTCGAGCACAACTTTAGAAACATGCCAGTCTTACTAGTTCTACTGAAGAAACAAAGTCACCTACATCTTGGATGCACTGGGAGTAAGCAGATAAACATCAAATATTAATTTCTGGGTGAACTATCGCTTTAAGGATCTAAAGAATCATATCAATTTGAAGAAAATGGACGGTGAACTACAGATCACATAATTCAGTGGACAATTAATAGAAATGTTAATCTGTATAAAGAACGTGAGAATAAATCTGTTCTCAAATACAGACGATAACAAGAACTCAGCATCCACTCTCTTCTCTTATCCGGGATACTCTTCTTCTGTGTTTGTTTACACTGGTTTTCGAAACAGCACCACCACTATTGCCTTTTTGTGCCGGTCAAGTGATCCTAGCTCAAATCTATATAATTATATATATATATATATATATATATATATAAAATTGTTATTTTTAATGAAAGAGAACTCAAACTATCAATCTGTAGAAATTATATAAGAAATGTACTGATTTATTTACTTACATCAGACCCTCAAAACCCTCTTTATGAGCTTGATTATAAAGGGAGGGATATTTAAACTGAGGATTTTGTGACACTATTCAGGTGTAACCAGTACTTGATCATTACATCATCCTGGAGAAAATGAAAAAGTGAAACAGATCAATTTCATTAGGGATGCACCGAATCCAGATTTTTTGGGTTCGGCCGAATACCGAATCCACTGTTTAAGATTTTTTACGTTTGCCCACTTAGAAAGAAATGAATGGTCTGTAATTTTTATGGTAGGTTTATTTTAACGTATAGAGACAGAATACCAACCAAAAAATCCAGAAAAAACACATTATATAAAGATTAGAAATTGATTTGCATTTCAGTGAGTGAAGCAATATTTGATCCCCAAGCAAAACATGACTTAGTACTTGGTGCAGAAACCCTTGTTGGGAAGCACAGAGGTAAGAAGTTTTTTGTAGTTGGTCACCAGGATTTTGGTCCACTCCTCTTTACAGATCCTCTCTAAATCCTTAAGGTTTCTTGGCTGTCGTTTGGCAACCCTCCACAGATTTTCTATAGGATTGAGGTCTGGAGACTGGCTAGGCCACTTCATGACCTTAATGGGCTTCTTTTTGAGCCACTCCTTTGTTGCCTAGGGGATATGTTTCGGGTCATTGTCATGCTGAAAGACCCATCCATGACCCATCTTCAGTTTTTTGGCTGAGGGAAGGAAGTTCTTGTCCAAGATTTTACAGTACATGGCCCGTCCATTTGCCCCTCGATGCGGTGAAGTCATCCTGTACCTTTAGCAGAAAAACAGCCCCAAAGCATAATGTTCCCACCTCTGTGCTTGACTGTAGGGATGGTGTTCTTGGGGTCATGGTCAGCATTTCTCTCCCTCCAAACACGGCGAGTCAGGTTCATGCCAAAGAGCTCAATTTTAGTCTCATCTGAGCACAGCACTTTCTCCCAAGCCTTCTCTGAATCATTTAGATGTTCTTTGGCAAACTTTAAATGGGCCTGTACATGTGTCTTCTTGAGCAGGGGGACCTTGAGGACGCTGCAGGATTTCAGTTTATTGCAGCGTATAGTGTTACCAATGTTATGCTTGGTGACTGTGGTCCCAGCTGCCTCGAGATCATTAACAAGCTCCTCCTGTGTAGTTCTGGGCTGATCCATCAACTTTCTCATGATCATCCTTACCCCATGAGGCAAGATCTTGCACGGAGCTCCAGACTGAGGCCGATTGATGGTTGTTTTGTATTTTTCCATTTCTGAATAATCACACCAACAGCTATCTGATCTTCTTCTCACCAAGCTTCTTGCTGATGGTCTTGTAGCCCATTCAAGCCTTGTGCAGATCTACAATCTTGCCTCTGACATCCTTTGACAGCTCTTTGGTCTTGCCCATGGTGGTGGGAGAGGTTGGAATGGAATATACAGATTGTGTGGACAGGTGTCTTATACACCTTACGAGCTGACATTAGGAGTAACTTCTTAAAGAGACAGGACTTATTTGTGTTCCACATGGACACATAACCAATCTGTGGGAGCCAGAATTCTTGAAAATACTTATTTCACTCACTGAAATGAAAATCAATTTCTAACCTTTATATAATTTTTTTCTGGATTTTTAGGTTGACATTCTGTTTCTATCTGTTAAAATAAACTTACCATAAAAATTACAGACCCTTAATTTCTTTGTAAAGTGGGCAAACTTACAAAATCAGCAGGGGATCAAGTAAATATTTTCCCCACTATACAAAGGAAGCGAAGGAGCAACATGTCGAAAAGCATGTTGTTATTCGTGTTTTATGCCAATATGAATGCTTCCTCCCATTCAATTAACAAGATGCAGAACAAAGTTAAAAAATTACCAAAAATGACAAGCAATTAATGGCTACATTTTATTTATTTATTTTTTTTAATGATAACGCTAGAATTCACTTTGTGGTTTAAATAGCAGTGACAAATAAACTAAGCAGAGCAGAGACTGTGGAGGATAAAAAATCAGATGAAAACTTTAATGAAAATTAGAAAGCCTCTGCAACTAATTGAAATAAGTTAAAGTACTAAAATAACTAAAACTGAAATAAAAATAAATTAAAGCTTTATTTAAATAAACATGACTACTAAATTAATACGATGAAATATGAAAATATAAAAATAAAAGCCAGTTCAAAATATTTTATTATTACAATGAAATATTAATATTAATATTAATATTTTGTAAGTTACAATATTATTACAAATATAAAATGGCATATAATTAACACTGCATAATTAGTGTTAACTCAGTAGGAAATACAGCATGAAAAATGTTGTAAAGATTAAAGGAAGATGCAAATGTTGGTTCTACTGAGCGTGTTTTGTCCTGTTGGGTTTGTAAATCTTTGCAGGTCTCTGTTGTGGAATTATGGAAGTCTGTTTGAGATCCTTTCATGCCACTGACTGAATATCACAAGCCCTCAGGCAGTTTGTTCAGACCAAAAAAAAAAGGACGCTGTGCACTTTCAGACATGGTCTCATTCCAAGCGGGCTAAAACCGCTCCAAATTTTAAAATCCCAAACACATCAGCAGCCAAAGATCTGCCCAGACATCATCACAATTGTCACTTGTAAATCATCAAACAGCCCTCCCTGTCTTTCACATTCACAGTGTTCCTTACAAACATTATAATTATTAAATAGCTTTCATATATCCATGTAGACAGACAATTTCCTCTTGCAGTTATGTATCTAAACCTTTGTGACAACAAATAGGAGCAAAACTACAGCATCTGAAAGAAGCTCTGTAATATGGAGCACATATTTTTACTGAGTACGCTGGACAATACTGCTTTTTGTATTCTGAACTGAAATGTCTTTGCGTCTCTTGAGGCTATAAATCTTTAAGCCCTGAAGTGGGTCAGAAAAGGTAAAAAGAGTTGAGAGAAAATGTGATGCTTGTCAGATCCGCGTCACGTTCAGCAGCGGGCAGCTCTTAAAGAAATAGCAGCCAAAACAACATAATAACCTCACTGCTGTGATGACTGTTAATCAAAGAAAAAAGAGGAAATCAGTAACATTCATAACTTTAAGGATTCGTCTGTATTTAGTTTAGTATTTAGTGTTTGATAACTTTATTCAATTTGCGTATATTTCTGCTGTGGGGCACAGGTACCCTAATATGACATTTATTATAATGGGTTTATGTGAAGATTGTTTTAAGTTCACTCAAATAAGAAGTCATTTTTAAAGTCTAATAAATGTTAAAATTGATAGCTCTTCATTGTAATGTAATGTTGAATGGCTATAGTCAGTAATTAAATATTGGAGGGAAATTTTTTATAGGGAAATCAGTATTAATTAGTATCAGTGATACTGGCCTTCAGTCATAAACAAGATGCCATTAAACAAATATTATAAAATTATAAAATTATTAAAATGATTTGTATGGGGAAGTAAAAATCTTGTGTATTTGCAGTAGCTTGGCAGAGAGAGTGCATCACAGAGAGGGCTGATATGCACCAGAGAGATCCTTTTTGTAGCCATTGCTGTTTGCTATAAAATAGATTTATGGGAGGAAACCCCTTGAGGTTAAAACACGATGATGGTTAGTCTGTAATTAGTCTGTAGTCTGTAGTCTGTAGTCAGTAATTATCAGTTCTTGTACCTCACCTTTGCGTGAAACAGCGCGGGTGTCCTCCAAAGCACTAGATGGCGCTCCGCAGCTCTCGCTCTACTTGTTGCTTACGGAAGTTTAAGGAAAGAAAACAACATAGGCCTCCGCAGCCTGATTGAAACAAAACCAGACAGCTGTTTAAAGGTAAGAAGACTTTTATCCAGTCTTTAATGGTGAGTTTAAGGCATATTTCGCGATATCGTGTTTTCGTGATAAACTAAGATGTGACCGTGGAAATTAAACGACGAGTGCTTCTTGTAAAATAAGATGTATGTTAGTCAGCTCGTGTGCTAATTCCTTATCCACTGGATTTGGCAGCATTAGCCAGAGCACAGCACCCTAAACACTCAAAACAACAGAAACAAACTAGATGGACTGTTGACGTATATCTGTAGTTTAAGCACGTTAGTCGTATTATGCATACACAAGTAAAGAGATAGAGTGCACTGTTTGATCGAATCGCTATGTAAACGTTATGACTCGCATCATGCTCCGAGTCTCATATTCTCTGTCTGGTTTCAGTCTAGTAACATGTTTATGAACGAATCTTGCATCTGTTTGCAACAGTTAATTATTCTTTGCTTTTTACACGTATTTGATGTGGTTTATACAGTAGTGTTGTCGTCTGGATAACACGGATAGAAGGAAACAGAGAGATGTCTGACAGCGAGGACAGTGATTTCTCTGATAATCAGAGCGAGAGGAGCAGCGAGGCTGAGGAGGTGGAGGAGAATGAGGTGAGACAACCATGATCTTTAAATAAACATAATACTGATATGCATTATTTAATATTTTAATTATTTATATATAAATGCATTTATATTATGTAAAATAAATATATATAACAAATATGTTTTAATAAATAATGTTTGCAATATAAGGATGAGGAGGAACAGGGGAGTGTAGCTGGCAGTGACAAGGCTGAGGAGGAGGGAGAAGATTTGGAGGATGAGGAGGAATATGATGAAGAGGAGGAAGAGGATGATGACCGGCCCAGGAAAAAACCTCGGCATGGTGGCTTCATCCTGGATGAAGCCGGTTAGAAATTCCCTTACCAATATATGTTTCTAAGATTAAACTAATTTACATCATCTTTTGCATACATTAAGATGTCATTTGAAACGCTACAATGTGTATTTTTTTTTCCATGCTTGACTAGATGTTGATGATGAATATGAAGATGAAGATCCATGGGAGGATGGTGCTGAAGACATCTTAGAAAAAGGTCAGAAATGATTATTAATTGAAATGAATTATTTGTGCATGTTATGTTTGATTTACATTTAAATCTGAATAAGTTATTAAATATTTAATGTTCGTGTAATAGCATGTGGAATTGATGTCCCCTGTATATGCATAATATAAACTCTGGCAGGTGGAGTTAATATCTCTCTTGATATAATGTGACCAGTATGTATCATATCCATACCTTTATGAAATGGAGGCATTTTAAGTGGAATACCAACGTCATGCTGTATATTAAATATGTTGTATAAAATGATGCCAGTTATTTAAATGTGTTTCTTGCGCTCATGGATTCTTTATTTCTTATGCATGCCTCCTTCAGTTAACGGTAAACCAATTCCAGATTTCTCTGCTCTTTGTTTTCTTTCTGTCTAAATAAACTGATTAATTCTCAGACCATTGTTTCACATTCGGTAAAATCCATACCCATGATGCACCCCTCTAACATTTGTTTTGTGATGTTTAAAGATGTTTGGCTAATGTTTAATTTGCTTAAATTTCTTAACAAGGAGCATGGATGGCAAATACATTTTTAGCGGTACACTTTTTCTTCTTTGCATGTATTTGTTAAAATACATTCAATAAGGTCAAAGTCAATAAAGCCAACAATTTTAAAATGCACCATTGATTGAAAAAGGGGACTGTTGAGAGGGGACTGACTGAGTTCTGAAAGGGAACCAAATATGGTCATTTGCCTGAAACTGCTCCTTTGAACAAAAACAAAACCCAATTCCTTATTTCTGATAGTATTCAAGTGTGCTTATTGTATTGCATCTGCTAACAGTGACATGACATCATTATCATGTAGTTTCCATCTTTAAAATATATTACATTTGTAAGCCTGCCCATCATTGGTAATTTCCCTTTTTATTTCTGTTTACCTGGTCCTGTCTATGCCCTTGCCTGAAATTGCTGTGTGCACATGACTTTGTATTATGGCTCATGTTCCTCCCTTCCTCCCTCAACTCTGGATTTGAGCAGAAGAGGCCGAAGGTATGTGCTTAAATCTTCTGGTGTGCATTGATATTCACTTATATTCAACATGTGTCTGTCACGTATCTGTTTACACATGCACTGCTTTTAGTCAATCTGAATACGTTCAGTCTGGTTGTGAATTCTGAATGTACACTACCATTCAAAGAAAAACATCACGGTTTCAATAAAATATTAAGCAGCACATCTGTTATCAATATTAAGAAATGTTTCTTGAGCAGAAAAAATATCTACTTTTTAAGTTTTATTACATTTACTCACACATCGTATGCAAAAATGATGTATAATAAATAATTGCTTACAAAGAATCAAAGATTTAGATTATATTTGTTGGATTAAGATCTGCACCACCTTTTTTAATTTCATTTAGATAATTCAGTTTAAGCAATTAGTCATTAGTGAAATTATGAACGGATTATTACGATGCATGGAAGGATAGCTACTGACAGTTTTTTGAGTTGTTCTAATTTATTAATTTTTTTTGTCATATAATTGTTTGCTCTGTTGTCATCTGTTAGTGTCAAACATTGACCATGTAGTTTTGGATGAGGATCACTCCGGTTCAAGGAGGTTGCAGAATCTTTGGAGGTGAGAAAGCTACACTGCACACTTACACATGGCTGAATCTGAAGTATTTTAAATACCTGTTTTAATACTGGTTCTCTTTAGGGATTCACGCGAGGAAGCTCTGGGGGAGTATTACATGAGAAAATATGCCAAGTCCTCAGGGGGAGAGCAGTAAGTCTTCACCTGTACACAATGCGTATGGCACTTTTACAAAATGTGTGGCTCATTGTGGAACATGCATGTGTTGGAATTAAAGGAATGTTGGTCTTGCTGTGTTAACCTCTCTGCTTGTTGCTAAATATTGTTCTTCTGTTGTTTACTTCAGTATCTACGGCGGCACTGAAGATCTTTCTGATGACATCACCCAGCAGCAGTTGCTTCCTGGGGTCAAGTATGGGAAAAAAAAATTGTTGATGATGCTGAATTAAGTATTTTTGAAAAGACCATTGGGCTTGTGTTAAGAGATTTGTCTCTTTCAGGGATCCTAATTTGTGGACCGTTAAGTGCAAGGTTAGTTATGGACACTATCTAACATTTGGCTTTGGGTGCTGTGATGAGACTGCTGTATGTGCATGGTTTAATTCTTCTGTTTCTTTGTAGATTGGAGAAGAGAGAGCAACTGCTATTGCCTTAATGCGAAAATTCATTGCTTATCAGTGCACCGACACAGTAAGATTTCCACAGTTCCTCTGTCTTAACTTAAGGTCTTTTTGATTTGTTACAGCCAGTGTTAGCACCATGGTTTATTAATACCTTAAATGGTGTCAGTTCTTTTGACTTATTATGTAAGGCACAGAACTGTATGAACATTATCTTGGGTGCTTTGCAAAAAACTTTTCTCGCTCGTTGACATTTTTCTGAAAACAGTCGGTTTAATTTTTGTTGTCAAATTGTAGGCCAAGTGAGAAGAAAAAAAACTACAATGCAGAAAGTACATTAGTACAACAAAAATGTTTGCTTGAAGGTATGTGGTGCCAATATGTTGTGCTTTGTTTCTCTCCATAGCCGCTCCAAATCAAATCAGTGGTGGCTCCTGAGCACGTCAAAGGTTATATCTATGTGGAGGCGTACAAGCAGACCCACGTCAAGGCCGCTATTGAGGGCGTCGGAAACCTGCGTATGGGCTTCTGGAACCAGCAGATGGTGCCCATTAAAGAGATGACAGATGTGCTGAAAGTGGTTAAGGAAGTGACTAACCTTAAACCAAAATCTTGGGTTCGTCTTAAGAGAGGCCTTTATAAAGATGACATTGCCCAGGTGGGTACACCAGAACACTTGGCTGTATAGTCATAAAGGAAACGTCTCCCAGAAGGGGAGCTAGATATTGTGTTTTGAGTTACGTTGTTCGATTTGTCACTTGCACAGCTCTACATCTGTGCCAGGAAAACGTTTGATGCATGTATTTATTTGCCTTTTTTTAGGTGGACGGGGAAGTCTTTTGGTGCTATTGATTTAGATCGC